>NW_016804362.1:1720819-1817366 GCF_001698545.2 Rhinopithecus bieti
TATATATTATACATATAATATATATAACCATATATATTATATATATACTAATACTGTATATTAGTGTATGTGTATATATATGTACTGCCCAAGAGGCCACATGTTTTCTTTTTTAAAAAATCTGCTTAGTGGCCAGGTACGATGGCTCACACCTGTAATCCCAGCTCTTTGGGAAGCTGAGGTGGGTGGATCATGAGGTCAGGAGTTCAAGACCAGCCTGGCTGATATGGTGAAACCCTGTCTCTACTAAAAATACAAAAATTAGCCAGGAATGGTGGCATGTGCCTATAGTCCCAGCTACTTGGGAGGCTGAGGCAGAGGAATTGCTTGAACCTGAGAGGCGGAAGTTGCAGTGAGCCGAGATCATGCCACTGGGTGACAGAATGAGACTCTGTCTCAACAAAAAAGAAAAGAAAAGAAAAAAAAATCTGCTTAGCAACTTGCATTTGACATAGGTGGTACCATACACAGGTTGAAAACAAGACCAATCAAATTAAGTGACTTGGGTTTTTAAAAAATTATTCTTCTGTTTACAGAAATCTCAGCATATTTGAAATGTTGAGACTTCTTGTTGAAACCCACCAAGCCCAAAAAGCAAAAAGGAGAAACCATTTCAGAGAAATTAAAGCATCAACAACTGGTGTTTATGCAGGAGTCACAAAGTACCCAAACAGCCACATATATATTAGTTTTATTCAAAACCTGGGAAAGCAAATCAATGGAATATAATGGAATGGGATTTTATATATATATGTATATATATATGTGTGTGTGTGTATATATACACACACACATACATGCACATACATACTGGCAATATTCTGGGCATATATATACACATATATATTAGTACATATGCTTATTATATATTATATATTAGTATATACAGTATTCTGGCAATATTCAGAATATATGTGTGTGTGTGTGTGTGTGTGTGTGTGTGTGTGTATATGTAGTCGTTTTGCTTTGAGACGGAGTCTCTGTCGTCCAGGCTGAGGTGCAGCAGTGTGATCTCAGCTCACTACAACCTCCACCTCCTGGGTTCAAGCGATTCTCCTGCCTTGGCCTCTCTAGTAGCTGGAATTACAGGCACACGCCACCATGCCCGGTTAATTTTAGTATTTTTAGTATTTTTGTATTTTCAGTTGATGCAGAATATATATATATTCTGGCAACATTTTTCCAGTCTCAGAGGCATAAGTGATCTTCTTGAATACTCATTCAGTATTTGGCTGTACTCTGTAGACACCTGGATGCAGGTGATACTATTTCATGAAGGTGGTACCAACTAATGTAGTACTACGTAACACTATGGTCACTGGCTAAAAATGAGAGTCATCAATTACTGAATGAAATTTCTACACACCTGGTGTGACATCTCAGTTGTGAGATGTGCAACAAATGCTTGATAACAATTAATTATAAATTTTGTGATGATGAATTCTTTTTTTTTTTTTTTACTTTTAGTTTAGGTTTAGGGGTACATGTTTGTTACATAGGTAAACACGTGTCATGGGGTTTTGTTGTACATATTATTTCATCACCCAGGTGTGAAGCCTAGTACCCAATAGTTTCCTTTTCTGCTCCTCCCCCTCCTCTCACCCTCCACCCTCCAGGAGACCCCAGTGTCTGTGGTTTCCTTCTTTGTGTTCATAAGTTCTTATCATTTAGCTCCCACTTACAAGTGAGAACATGCAGTATTTTGTTTTCTGTTCCTGTGTTAGTTTGCTAAGGATAATAGCCTTCAGCTCCATCCATGTTCCTGCAAAAGACATTATCTCATTTTTTATGGCTGCATAGTATTCCATTGTGTATATGTGCCACATCTTCCTCATCCAATCTGTCACTGATGGACATATAGGTTGATTCTGTGTCTTTGCTACTGTAAATAGTGCTGCAATGAACTTTCGCATGCATGGGTCTTGATGGTAGAATGATTTATATTCCTCTGGGTATATACTCAGTAATGGGATTGCTAGGTTGAATGGTAATTCTGCTTTTAGCTCTTTGAGGAATGGCCATATTGCTTTCCACAGTGGTTGAACTAATTTACACTCCCACCAACAGTGTATAAGTGTTTCCTTTTCTCTGCAACCTTGCCAGCATCTGTTATTTTTTGACTTTTAAATAATAAACATTCTGACTAGTGTGAGATGGTATCTCAGTGTGGTTTTAATTTGCATTTTTCTAATGATCAGTGGTGTTGAGCTTTTTTTCAAATGATTATTGGCCGCATGTATGCCTTCTTTTGAGAAATGTTCATGTCCTTTGCTCACTTTTTAATAAGGTTGTTTTTCTCTTGTGTTAGAAACTGCAATTACTTTTGCACCAATTTAATAAATTGATTCAATTTCCTTATAGATGCTGGATATTAGACCTTTGTCAGATGCATAGTTTGCAAATATTTTCTCCTATTCTGTAGGTTGTCCATTTACTCTGTTGGTAGTTCCTTTTGCTGCACAGAAGCACTTAAGTTTAATTAGATCCCACTTGCCAATTTTTGCTTTTGTTGCAATTACTTTTGGTGTCTTTGTCATGAAATCTTTGCCTGTTCCCATATCCAAGATGGTACTGCTTTGGTTTTCTTCTAGGGTTTTTATAGTGTTGGGTTTTACATTTAGGTCTTTAATGCATCTTGTGTGATGAATTCCTTTAAAAAGTTACATTAGATTAAAAATAAGGTTATTCTTATAATAATATTAGAATATTATCAACCTCAGTCTTCTAAATTCTTAGGTGCTTTCTTGAATAGGAAGGAAAGGGGATAAATTACAAATAACTCTCTGGAAATTATGCCAAATTCAGGGTATATTTACTGAGGAGTGCAACAAAGGCATCTCATAAATCAAGAAGGAACAAGAGACCACTAGCCTTGATGTTCCCATATCTTTCTTCAAAGGCCCTGTCTAAATCTTTTTTTTTTTTTGAAGGATTCTGTGGTTGTATTGATTCAACACCATAAATTACATTTTAGAAATTAAGGTATAGTTTACACCCAGTAAAATTATATATATATTTTATTATACTTTAAGTTCTGGGATACATGTGCAGAACGTGCCGAGGAGCTGCTAATTGCTAATGAGTTCCAAAGTTGATGCATTTAATCTCTTCTTATTTGTTTTCTGCAACCCTCAGGTAGAAATGTCAATCAAGACAGAAACACCAAAGGTGGGGAAAGAAAGAAAAGATGAGAGCAACAGTCTATTCCAGGCAGATAAACATCTCTTGAATAAGTGAGGCATTTCCTGCCCTAAGGAACATGTAATGAAATAAAATAGTAAATGAGTTCATTCTTAACTGTTTCTATCAGATTTTCCCATTCCCTTACTCAATTCTCTGTTATCTTCTGCTCTGTTTGGTCCTTGCCACTGAGAAAATCCGGCTGTTTTCAAATAACACAATTGGTGCTGTGTTTCAGACAGTCTTGCCATCTTGATGTAAATACTATCAATTGCAGCCTGTCACATCTTCCTCCAATGAATAAGTGAATTGCTTCCTCACACTGAAGTTCCTCTAAAGATAACACAAGCTGAGAAACTGCATCTCATATTAGGAATTCTAGCAGCAAGGACTCTAGGAGGCAGCCATGATATAGCATCACAATTGAGTATTTTCCAATTCCCCTAATTTAAAAAAATGTGTAAGAAACATAGCTTGCTGTTGGACCTGATGGAGGAGAAGATCAAACAATAGTTAAATAAAATGAAAGCATTGTTGCTTATTCATCTGGCTGTAGAAAGAACTTCCACAATTTCAGTCTCAGTGGGGTATATGTCCCTGGATTTCTAAGTGTTTGTTAAACAACTTTGGTCTAACAAGCTCAGGACTCACACAGAATAACTACATCTATACCTGCCCTCAACTAGATTTGTCTATGCATTTTCCACTCCCTCTTCTCTGTAGGCACAAAGCTGGTTTTTCAGAATTACCTCCCTGTCTCTAGGAAGAGTGGGGTTTAACCATACAGGGAGACAGATGCCTCCCACAGCCTTCAATATTTTCAAAGAAAGTTCTTAGTCATCTCTGAGTAACATAATCCACCAGGGAGTTTTCCCTATTTTCAAGTTGACATCCCCATGGTGACCATTTTAGCTTCTTTCTAGTACTGTTGTTACTGAACACTGGTTCCCTATCAATGCTTGTACAATCTTTGTTTGCCATTCTTTGACAATAGGGCACAATCTGCAGTGAATGGAAACTATTGAAAGTCCCATTTGTTTTTCTGCAGTAAATTAAGAACCTGTAAATTATAATTTTGGTGGTTGTTGAGAATGCTGTAATCCCAACTAACTCCATATAAATGCAGGAGACTCTCTAGATATCCAATTATAATATTTACATATAATTAGTCTGTTGAGGAGTATCATCTTGTAGCAACACAAAATGGTTTTATTTTTCCCACTCTTTACTTTCAACTGTATTGGGTTGAATTCTATTTTCCTGCTGGGAAGCAAGTTCCTTAGCAACATCTAATTTCCTGTCATTTTCAATTATTAGTATAGTCTCGTTTGGGTATTTAAGACCTGGTCTTGTTCATTTAAAACATATTAATCTCAAACTTGATTCAAAGTGTATCCTCCCTCTCCCGCAGTTTTTTGGAGTGAATGTGTGGATGTGCATGTGTGTTTTGGGGATTCTCTGGTTCTGAGACACTTTTCCTTCCCTTCTCTAGGACCTATTTCTTCTAGAGTTGGGGGCTACGAGGAGGGAGGGAGGAGGCTGTGGCCCTTTTACATGCTTGCTGGAATGTCAGTGGTGAGTAGGTCTCAGGCCACACTCACCCTGGTTCTGACAAATCCTTTTTGATAGAGTGTTCTCTGCTGAAATGGTGTTATTCATAGTTTTCTTGGGTGAGACCATTCCCCCACCTCCACAGCTGCAGAAGTGTGCTCTGCCTCCCTTGGCCTTGTCAGTGACATACCATAGCTGGGGCAGCCCTCAGAGCTTCTTCATGACGGTGATGGGACCACTGTGGTGTCTTCTGCCTCCTGAGAACTGAGCAGAACTGGATGGTGTGGGACTTTACCGTCTTTCTCGCAGGCACACCGCATTGGGTCTCACATGAATGTCTAGATTTTGCTGGGCATTAGACTTAACGTTCACGTGAACCTTAAATTTCAGAGGACATATGCTTAGGCTCCCCATGGTACACCATCCTCCCAGGCCTCTAGACACTCTCCTAGGGACTGTCAGTCCCCTGCTCTGCAGTGGTGGCAGTACCTGGGGGCCTGGATCCTGCTGCCCAGTAAGGGTCCAGTTGGGAAAGAAAGTGCCCTACTCCACTTCTCACAGGTGCGCTCTCAGGGAGCAGCCTGCTGTCTTGACTTTGGGAGGAGGAAAGAAACTGCCCTTTCCCTCAAACTCTGACCTCCTCACAATGCTGAGCATTTCTGATTCCCTAGTACACTGGTGGATGAGGTCTGGGGAGAGTGTGGCACAGGTGGTACAGGAGGAGTTTGTTGGTGGTAGGACAATTTGTGCTGCCTCTCACCAAGCCCTGTAAGGAGATGGTTGGCTTCAGCTGCTGGGGAATTTCTGTAGGATGTGGAGTCCTTACGTAACTTTAGTTTTCGACCAGAGCAGAGTTGTAGGATGCTGGAATATGACTTCTGTTATATACACATTACAACACGTGCCCATAGAAATATGCATGATGATATATAAGTATATATCGAAGGCCCTGAAAAGACCAGGGTACCCCTCTCATACATGATTTAGAAAAAACCCACTTACCCATAACAAATTAAAAGAAATACAACACATTCTCATTTTCCCCACAACCTTGATGTTTTTCCCAAATGTCAAATTTCAAAGTCCTAAAAAAATGTGGGTGCCCTGCATTCCTGGTGCCCCAAACACATGTTTATTTTGTTGAGGAGCCAGATAAAACCTCACAGTCTTACTGAGAAGTTTAAATGAGTGAATAAAGATGAAAGTACTCTTTGTGATCCACAAATATATCCTAGTACCATGATGACATATGATTGTATATGAAATTTTCTACATAGGAATATATACACCAAAAGCCTTATTTTAGTTTGGTATGTGAAAAATAAGTTGGGATGTGAAAAAATCAATTTTACTCCATCAGTCTGGAGTACAATTTTTCATTTAATTTGTGTATACTAATCCATTAAGATTACAGCCAGTCTTCAGCTAGACTGACTAGGTTTTAAGCCTGAATCCATGATTTTAGACAAGCAGCTTAATTTCTCTGAGCCTCACTTTCCTCATCCATAAAATGGAGATAATAACAGTATCTACCTCATGGAATTGTGAGAATCAAATGGGTTAATTCATATAAAAACACTTAACTCCTTAAACATATGCCTGGCACATAGTAAGCTCTCAAATATCAGCGGTTACTGTATGCTTATATTAACTACACAGAAAAATGGAAAATTTCTTATTTTTTCTGTATTTTGGATATTTTCAATAGAAAAGAAGTAGATAAAACTAGTATTTACTTTGTGATCAAATTGATTTTTAAATATTTACCTTAAAGAGTTACCTGGGGTGTGGGGTTAGAGTAGTACGAGAAATCTGTTGATATGACCAGAGGCAGACTTACTTCTTACTTGGGTTTAGGGTAGCAGCAGTACATTGCACCGACTTTTAACTCAAAGAGCAGGACAAGTTATCCAGGACAGACAGACAGAACAGTTGACCACGCACACGACCACTCATATTTCCAAGACTGCGAGGCTGGAGGTTCATTATTAAGTAACAGACCTGTGCAACTCTTTCTTCCTATCCTAATTTACACGTGACCTCTTTCTGCCTCTTGAATATTCAGCTCCCCTCTGAAATGCTGCATGTTTGCAGATTGATACTGAAGGGAAAAGTTTGACCTAACGATTCTTCTCAAATGGCTTTTCGGTATTTCCTTTATTATCCCAGCCTCATTGCTTTCCTACCTTCTGATCATACATACACAGCCCTTTTTAGGTTTACTGGCTTACCCAACTCAAATAGAGTTAGTTGAATTTTCTGGAACCAGACGCAGACCATTTATTACTTATTTCCTTACATCTTTTCTATTTTTGTCTTTTCATTTCAAGCTTTCATTCTATATTTGTCACAGGTGCGAGGTCTTAGAAGCCTTGATCTTCCCAGCAAATATTTGCCAGGTTGTAATTTTTTATTTGTTATCAACAGCCAAATTTAAATAAGGATAATCTTGTTCTAATTTGGTTTGTGGAAGACCTAGTCTTGGTATTTAGAGAAAGCAAATGTGAATATCTGTTTTTTTCTTCAGTATGTGTTATTCACTCATCCCTCATGTACTACAATTAATTTTTTTTAAACAAAAATAATTTGGGGGCAGGAGAAACTCCATTTGGACCTGAACTTTAAACAGAAAGTATTTTGCTGAGAACAGTGAAGTAGGTAGAGGGTTGGGGAGCAGGAAGGCAGCTAGGGATCTGTTTGATAGCCTATTCCTGTTATCATCCTCTATCTCATTTTTCTCTACCTCAGGGGTGCTCCTGAACGATTCCAGCTCATTGAAGATGCCCCCCTCACTGCAGCAACCCTGAGTGACAGTTGCTGTCTGTGCATGGGTTCCTGTGGTGACCGCCTGCTATAGGCTGGATTTGTAGATTGCAGGGGCACAAATCCTAGTTTTATGTGTATATGTTTGGGCTTCCATATGTTGTATGTGTATATTTGCTAATTGCGGAGGCAGAATTTCTGATGCATGGCCAGGGTGGGAAGTGAGGGTGTGCTGCAGGTGGCTGTTGAGTATGTCAAGAGAGGTTTTCTCAAATCCTAATTGAGTTTCAGAATAGGCATCTTAATCAGAGGCTAAATTCAGATTCAAGTCCCTCAAGCAATAGCTTACAAAAGCACACGTTTGTATTCTCCTCATCCCTGGTTGCATCACAAGGTATGTTCCTTGCCTGTGGCTGCTGGCTGCTATTATATTAGAGCACCAGTTTCTCCTGACTTTCTTTTTACCAGAACCTGCAGGTCCTACCTGGCCAAAAAGTGTCAGCTCAAGTTGTGCCTCCTCCAGGAAGCTCTCTCTGGCCACTTCAGTCCAGCACAATGTCTTGATATTCTAAACCAGTCATCAGCACACTACAGTTTATGGGCCAAATAAAGAAACGTTTTGTTAAAATACACCTACGTCCATTTGTTATTGTGCATGGTTGCTTTTGAGACATAGTGGCAGAATCGAACAGTTGTGACAGAGACCATATGACCCACAAGCCTAAAATATTTACTTTTTGGCTCTTTATAGAAAAAGTTTGCTGACCTCATTCTAAATCGAGGGGCTTAATGTGTGTATCCTTCAGCATGACCTGCAGTGAATGCTCCTTATGTTTTGGTTTGCAAAACTTTCATTTTTAAATTCAGCATAGTCTTTCAGTATCTCCCAGACATTTTGGACATTGAACAAATTATCTCAAAATTACACTTGAAGATTGGGGTGAGTCTGGGCAAGAGACAAAGAGAACCCATAAAGCAATTTTATTTTTAAGAGACAAAACATTTATTTATTACTGTTGTCAGGTGTTTGCAGAAAATGCTCTCAGAGAATAGTTTTGTACCTAAACCAGTTCCTTCCAACCCAGAACTATTACTTGTTACTGACCTCAGTTTAAGAATGTAAATCTTATCACATTTTTCTAAGGATGTGTGAAGATATAACTTAATTAAAAAATAATTTATATGGAAATTCAAATACACATGCACAACATTAGAAGGTTAGCATTTGCTTTAAAAAATAATAGCTAATGGGATCCTTTCAGACGCTCACGTGCTCCACTTTTCAGGGTCTGACTTGCGATAGGTATTGAGGTGAGAAAATACTCAACTCAGTGATTCAAAGCTAGATTCATTTAGTTTTCTTCTCTCCTGCCTAGTGGTCAGCCCATTCCCAGGGTGGAGTATACTGAAGAAGAAACTAAAACTTGGGGCGTTGTATTCCGGGAGCTCTCCAAACTCTATCCCACTCATGCTTGCCGAGAGTATTTGAAAAACTTCCCTCTGCTGACTAAATACTGTGGCTACAGAGAGGACAATGTGCCTCAACTCGAAGATGTCTCCATGTTTCTGAAAGGTAAGATTTCACACAGGCTGTCTCTTATTAGTCAATATCCTCAATTGCCTTCCAAGGACACAGGTTGCAGCAATGGCTCTTTTTCCAAAAAAGGAAAAATAGTGATTTAAAAAAATAGTTGGCTTTGAGCCAACAATTAGCTGTGGCCACCTGTGGGAAGCAGAGCAGGGACTCAGCTGCTTTTGCAGCTCGCGGGCTTGCTGAAGCCTCTTTGTGGCTGGCTGCTGTAAATGTTAAGGCCCAAAGGATATTTGCAAGTTCAGCTCTGAGCTTTTTCTGATCCAGGAGCTGATAGCTGGGCTATATGAGTATGAAATGACCTCCAAAGGTGCCTTTTTTTTGCATTGTTAAAAATTATGTACTGAATGATGAAATCTTATGGATAATGTTGAATATTAGTGACTTTCCTCTGGGGGAAATCAGGCAACTGTCAGAGGCATTTGGACCAGAGCAACTCCATCTTGAATACGGGCTGGGTAAAATAAGGCTGAGACCTACTGGGCTGCATTCTCAGGAGGTTAAGGCATTCTAAGTCACAGGATGAGAAAGGAGGTCAGCACAAGATACAGGTCATAAAGACCTTGCTGATAAAACAGGTTGCAGTGAAGAAGCCAGCCAAAACCCACCAAAACCAAGATGACGATGAGAGAGACCTGTGGTGATTCTCACTACTCGTTAAACACTAATCACAAGGCATTGGCGTGCTAAAAGACACTCCCACCAGTGCCATGACAGTTTACAGATGCCATGGCAATGTCGAGAAATTACCCTATATAACCTAAAAAGGGGAGGAACCCTCCGTTCTAGGAATTGCCCACCCCTTTCCCGGAAAACTCATGAATAATCCACTCCTTGTTTAGCATATAATCAAGAAATAACCATAAAAATGGGCAACCAGTGATCCATTCCACAGCTCTGCCTATGGAGTAGTCATTCTTTTATTCCTTTACTTTCTTAATAAACTTGCTTTCACTTTACTCTATGGACTCACTTTGAATTCTTTGCATGAGATCCAAGAATCCTCTCTTGGGGTTTGGAATGGGACCCCTTTCTGGTAACAAAACTAGTCAATCAATTAACCAATTGATCAATACTTTACGTTATAATTTGTGTGTCAGGGATTGTACTTGTTGCGGATGTTACACTAGTGAACCCAGTGAGTCATACAGTGACATCATTTCACACTCTACATGGATCCCTTCACTGACAACACCTCCTTGGAAAAACAGCTAGGAAATAGGCTTGTGAGGGGTTGGGGGAAGAGGCAAAGTTTCATGGTGGTCCCGCTTCCTCCTCTGTTTTTCCTTGTGCTTAAGTCCTTGGATTCTCTGCCCGTTTCTCTCTCTTCTTTCAAGTGCTACAGTTCCAAAAGCAAAAACTTCATTGCCTGCTCTCTTTCCTGGAACTTGCTTTCTTGCTTGTCTTCCCAGTTTCTATCAGTACTGTTTTCTCTGCACTCTTCAGACTTGCCTATAAGGACTCCTCTGAATTTCTACCCACCTGATCCCCCAATCCCATACTCAGTCCTTCTTTGTGTTAGTGTCCAATTATAGCTGTAACACATTACCACAAACTTCGTGACTTAAAACAACACAAGTTATCTCACAGTTCTGGAGCTCGGAAGTCTAAAATCAGGGTGCTGACAGGGCTCATTCCTTCTGGTGGCTTCCGTGCCCTGGCCTTTCCCAGCTTCTAGAGTCCTCCTGCATTCCTTGGCTCATGGACTCACCTTTCCATCACTCCAACCTCTTGCTTCCATTGTCACATCTCCTTCTCTGACTCTGACCCTCCTGCCTCCCTCTTATAAGGACTCTTATGATTATATGGGCCCCACTCAAATAATCTAGGACAGTCTCTCCATCTCAAGATCCTTAAGTTAATAACATCTGCAAAGTCTCTTTTGCCATGTAAGGTCACATACTCACAGATTCAGGGGATTAAGATGTAGGCATCCTTGGGGGGCCATTATTTAGCCTACCACAATCTCCCCCTGTTGCCACTTACGGCTTCATGACATGTGGTAAATCTGTCCTTTTCTTTCCATTCTACTGCTACCGCCCAAATTGAGGTCCTCATCATTTTATAACCTTGATGCGTATATTTTCTACCCTTAACTCTCCACTGCCCATAAACATTACTTTCCAAAACATTACTTTTTTTCTGACATCTCTGCTCAGAAACTATCATTGGCTCCCTCTTGTTTTCACTGGGACTGGCAAACTTGTTTTGTAAAAGGCCAGATGGTAAATATTTTAGGCTTTTTGGGCCAAGAGGCAAAATCAAGGCTATTATATAGGTACTTTTATAGCCATTTAAATGTGTCTATTAAAAAATATAAAAACTGGCTGGGTGTGGTGGCTCATGCCTGTAATCCCAGCACTTTGGGAGGCCAAGGCAGGTGGATCACTTGAGGTCAGGAGTTCGAGACCAGCCTGGCCAACATGGCGAAACCCTGTCTCTGCTGAAAATATAAAAATTTTTGTATTTTCTGCAGTCGCAGCTACTTGTGGGGCTGAGGCACGAGAATCGTTTGAACTTGGGAGGCAGAAGTTGTAGTGAGCCAAGATCGTGCCACTGCACTCCAGTCTGGGTGACAGAGTGAGACTCTGTCTCAAAACTAACAAACAAAACTATTCTCACTTACGGGGTGTGCAAAAACAGGCAGGGGGCTGGATTTGGCCTGCATGTGATAGTTTGCTGATCTCTGTTTTACACGCTCAAGTTTGAACAGCTCAGCCTCAATCCGAGGCCCTGACCCAGGTTTCCAAGATAGTTTCCTGCTGCAACTGCCCTGTACAAACCTTCTGCCCTAGCTGTGGGCTCTCTTTACCTTTGCTGAAACTCTGTTCCTTACTAGAAAATTTCATCTCTTCTCCACCTACTCAAATTTTACCTGTTCTTCAGGACTCACAGCAAATCCTGCCTCCTTCATGAATCTTGATCATAGCAGCCACCATGATCTCTCCCACTCTGATTTCATTCTGTGTTATGTGTGAATATCATCTACTATGTTTGTTATTGAGGAAAAGAGATTGAGGACTACGGATCAGAATCACTTAATTAGCACCTAATTACATCATGCCTTACGTTGTTGTTTAACTAGACTGTATTCTCCTGTCTCGTTCTTCTTTGTTTCCCACAGAGCAATATGCATGTTACCTCTTTACCAAGAGCTCCTTATATAGAGATGGTTTTTTACTGCATTGTTCCCCAAACCCCAATAGTTAGAATATCACCTCATAAATATTGTCATATTTGCTCCCCAAATTAATATTCTTATGAGAGGCAGTATGGTCTAGTGGCTTGGACCATAGACCCTGGATGTAGAATGTCAGGGCTTGAGTCCCCACTCTGCCCCTTCCTAGCTATGTGACCTTAGAAGAGTCACCTTAACCTTTCTGTGTCTCTGTTTCCTCCTCTGTCAATGGAGATAGTAATTTTATCTACCTCACAAGGTGGTTGGGAGGAGAAATTAATTGATATACCTTAAAGGCCTAATATGCCTAACACACATTAAGCATAGCAGAGTCTTAGCTATTTCTTTCATTATTGTTTTCCACAACCCTTGGTGAACTGGATATGTCGCCTAGTTTGTATCACACACTAGCATGTGGATAGTATGATTTAAGTATAAGTGTCCTTATATAATTTCATTGACTCACTTTTAAAATACCTAATTTATTTAAAACAGACTTTTAAAGCAATGGTATCTACAGATTCAAAGTTCTTGATGTCATGGTTTTATGTATTTTTTAATTCACATAAAAATAAAATACGTAACTATTAAAATAAAAAATGTTCCTCTGAGTACTGTTATATATGTCCCACATGTGGGATATACTGGCTTAATTGATGTAATATGGAAAAAGAAGAAAATACACTTATCTTTTTGATATTCACCAGGGAATAATCCAAAGTGAAGGCTTTTGGAATGAGCATAGTGCTGTTCAAATTATGGGTCTGAGGATGCCTGAGAACAGGTTATTTCCAGCAGGTACCAGAAATCCCAGGATGGGCCTGTTTTATAAGCTTAGTTGGTTCTTGCCTCTTAAGATCATTTTCAACCATTGTGTGGTACTCTTCTAATGAGTTCAAGTTTTCAGAATGGGAACCTTTACAATGCTAGAATCAGGGATAAGAATAGCCTTCCAGAACATTATGCCAAGTGAAACAAGCCAGACACAGAAAGAAAAATACTGCATTATCTCATATGTGGAATTTGGAAAAGTTAAATACACAGAAGCAAAGAATAGAACAGTGGTTACAAGGGGCAGGAGATGGGGTAAGTGGGGAGATACTGGTCAAAGAGTACAAAGTTGCAGTTAGATAGGATGAATAAGTCTAGAGATCTTTTTTTTTATTTTTTATAATTATTATTTTTTAGACAGAGTCTTGTTCTGCTGCCCAGGCTGGGGTGCAGTGGCGCAAGCTCGGCTCACTGCAACCTCCACCTCCTATACTCAAGCAATTCTTGTGTCTCACCTATGTTCCCTGAGTAGCTGGGACTACAGGTGCGTGCTGCTTATGCCAGCTAATTTTTTTATTTTTAGTAGAGACGAAGTTTTGCCATGTTGCCCAGGTTAGTCTTGAACTCCTGGCTTCAAACCATACCATCCACCCACCTTGGCCTCCTAAAGTGCTGGGATTACAGGTGTGAGCCACAGTGCCCAGTAATCCAGAGATTTAATGAACAGCATGAGGACTATAGTTAATAATACCATATTACGTAAGGGAAATTTGTTACTAAATTTTATGTGCTCTTACCACACACACACACATAGACACAGACACACATACACACACGTGCACATATAACTATATGAGAAGAAAGATATATTAATGAACTTGAATGTGGTAATCATTTCGTTATTGCAGTAAGTCCTCACTTGACGTCATTGATAGGTTCTTGAAAACTGTGGCTTAAAGTGAAACGATGTATAACAAAACCAATTTTTCCCCTCATCAACATTATGACAGTACAACGTTGAAGGAAATGATGTTATTCTGGGCACTGCTTTATGTCATTTCACTTAAAGACGCAATTTCCAAGAATCTTTCGACGACGTTGAGGACTTACTGTATGCGTGTATCAAAACATAAAGTTATACATCTTAAATATATACAATTTATATTAAAAAATAGAACTGCTCTTGTGAGAAGAAAACAGAGCATACAACAGCTATTTAAAAATAGTCATGTGCCACATATAGACTTTTCAGTCAACAATAGACCATATGCATAGTGGTGATCTTATCAGATTATAATACTGTATTTTCACCGTACCTTTTCTATGTTTAGATATGTTTAGAGACACAAATACTTACTAATGTGTTACAATTGCCTACAGTATTCAGTATAGCAATGTGTTGAACAGATTTGTAGCCTAGAAGTAGGCTGTACCATCTAGGTTTCTGTAAGTACACTCTATGAGATTTACACAACAACAAAATCACCTAACAATGCATTTCCTAGAATGTATCCCCATTGTTAAGCAATGCACGACTTTCTACAACAATTTAATAAAATGTGTATTTGGAAAAAAAAAAAAAAAAAGAATAGCCCTTCTATTGTAAGTTTTCTGGGCCTTCCTGAGAAGAAAACATTATGTAGCCCTTAGACTGAGAACACTCACAACTAATTGAATTAGTGATATAGGGCAGTTTTATAGACTTTATTGTATTCTTACTTTGTTTCCTCTTACCATAAACCAATAGAGCATGTAGGGCTTTGGTGTACCTCTTTAAATCATGATAATTAATATAACATCACAGAAAACAATATAGAATGAAGGAGTTAGTGAGTATTGGCAATAGAAAGCCTCAGTGTGAACTGACTTGAAGATGCTAGTGAAGGGGGTGCTTAGCTGTGTGTCACTGAACAGAAGAGATCCCTAGGAAGGTCTCTTAGAAAGATACCAGGTAATGTGTGGTAAGCATCACTTTAGATTGTAATCAATTTATCTGAGATTTCTTATCCTAATTGGGCTTCTGAATTTAAATCTCTAAATACTTTTTTCACCCTTCTTTTCATTTTTTTTGAATGTCTTGTTCTCCTAGAAACCATCATTTGAGAGTGATTTTAGTCATCAGAAGCACCAAACATGACAGCTGTTAACAGTATATGTCATTCAGTTGTCAAGAGGTTTATGACCTTGATTACTTTGTTTCTGGATCTTCCTTATAAATCGTAGAAGCTTCTGCTTGGGCCCTCAAGTCTTGCTGGGTTAATATTTAGTAGGCTCTTTCTGTTGCCTTTTTAGAAAGGTCTGGCTTCACCGTGAGGCCGGTGGCTGGATACCTGAGCCCACGAGACTTTCTGGCGGGACTGGCGTACAGAGTGTTCCACTGTACCCAGTACATCCGGCATGGCTCAGATCCCCTCTACACCCCGGAACCGTGAGTACCTACATTAAAGCCCAGGCGGGACAGAGACCACCACACCACAAAGTGGTCACTGATCACTTTACTTGAAAATGACTTAGGCCCTGTTTTACTTCCAAACTAATTTCTTTAAGTCAGTGAGAGTCACATCACTCACCTAAAGAAAAAAGGGCTCACTGAAGGTTCAGACTCCTCAGCTGGGTCCGTGGGGTTCCTGATATTCCAGCTCTGGCTCGCTGCTCTAGCTTTACCCCAACACTGAGCCATCTGCTTGGCCAGATCTCCATTTCTGATGGGGAAGAGAAGGCACAGAAGTGTAAAGTAGACACTAACACATGGTCAGAACATGTGAGGCTCTCTCATTAGGAGGCCTCTTTCATGTGAAGGAGGTTCATGTCCACACACCATAGCAACTCATTACTAATCCCGTCTCATCTCTTTCCTCACCTCCAAACTCAGAACTCTGTGCTTTGCTCTGCCTGCCATTTTAGTTTCTTGAACACTTCTCTAGTCCTGCCCATCACCTCCAGATATAGATGAGGTTTGTGATTTTTCTCTGGTTCTGTCAGTTTTCCTTTGGGGCTTTTATCCATTCTCTCCTGGACAATGGGTAAGCTGGAAGTGGGGAGAGAAGCTAAGAGGTGGTGCTATACTGCTCTGACATGGGTAGGAAGCAGGAGTAAGCTGGGAACACCCACATGTTAATCATTTGGCCTAATCACACATGGGATTGCACAGTCTCCAAGTGTGAAATGCCCTATATCGTATTTCTTTGAGTGCTTTAAAATATGTAACAGGTATTTACTGGGAGACAAGTGCATGCTTGGATTGTCTGGGAATGAGACAGCATTCCTGCCCTTCCAGGTGAATGGTGAAGACAATGGTTAGCGTACAGACAGACAGATAGGTAATATGGTGTCAGGTGTAAGTGCTTCCATAAAGTGCTAATAAGTGCTGTGAAGACAAAGAGAGCATGGGGAGGAGACAGAGAGTCCTGGGTGCTGTTTTTTTGGATTGGGTCAGTACAGTTTCTTGGTAAACAACATCTGAGCAAAGACTTGAATGTGTATATGATGGGGTGGAGAATTTCAGGCTGAGAGAACAGCAAAAGCAGAGACCCTGAGGCTGGGAGCTCTGGGGTTCTTTTGCCTTCCTGGGCTCCATTAAAATGAGTGCCTTGCTTTAATCCTACCCCACTGTTCTTCAGGCCACTCAGGGTATCACTTCGCTTATGATGCTGCTTTACTTGAATGCACTTGTGGTTAATGGGTTGCCATGGTCTTCACTGGGGAGCAGAGAAGCTTTTGAGGTTCAAGCTTAAGTAGCTGATGGTAGTGGAAGTGAGCAAGGATAAGTCAAGTCTCTGAAGCACCCCTCCTCTTCCTAGGCTGGCATAAGGCTCACTGTCCAGGTAGGTCCCTGTCGGGTCACTACTTTTTTTTTTTTTAAAGCTTTTTTCAGCTTCCCTGAAAGTGTTTTCAGGGTAAACAAAGGTTACTTATAGGACCCTAGACATTTGGAAAAGAAATGCTTCTTTCAGTGGAGTGAGTGCTCAAAGAAGCATTGTCAGAGTTAGAAAGGCAATCTCTAAATCTAGCCCAGAGGGTTTACAAATGGCCCTGTTTACAAATAGAAGGCACTTTGTTAGTTCCCATTGAATAACTGGCCCTCCTGAGACCTGTGATAGCGTGCCAAAAGGTATGCAGAGAGAGAGAGAGGCAAAGAAATGAGATGTTAGCCACAGAGGATAATGTGTTGCATTTTTACCAAAGTACTTTCGGCCAATTCATTCAGCAAACATTTATGTGCAATGCTAGCAGGGTGGTGCAGTGGATTCAGAGATAAATAAAATATAGTAGCTTTTTTTTTTTTTTTTTTTTTTTTTAAGAGCTCACATTTGGCAGCAGGATAGAAACATAAATTAATGAATAGTGTGGTTAGGTTATAATAGTGTGTGGAGGCACAGAGGAAGGGCACGTCTGAGAAGATTTCAGAGAACGTTAACTGTGGGGGTCTGGAAGGATGAGCAAAATTTCATTTTTTTTATACAAGGCTGGTGGGGGGGGGGAAGGGGAAGCTTTCCAAGTAGAGAAACTGCAAAAGTGCAAAGGTTGTGGTGGCACGCAAGAGGCAAATGTGCAAGGCTTGTTAGGACCAGATGCCAGGGTCAGTTTGTGTATGAGATGAATGTATCTCAGCATGTTATAAATGCCATTTGTCCGACTAGGACATTTGACTTTATTCTGTAGGCATGGCTTTCAGGCTTCTAGCATAATCAGTATGTGTTTGGAGAAAATGCTGGGGGTTAGGACTGGGGAATTTGTTGGCATGAACAACGTGGAAACCGCTGGGGAGCTCACATTCTATGAAGGAATATAGCTTCATAAGGTGTGGAGCTAGATGGAGGTCAGAGTATAGTACATGAGGCACCCATTTGATGCCCTGAAAGATGATCACATGAAAAAACTAAAAGGCAGAAGAAGTCACATGCCAAAACGCCCGGGCGGCGCCTCTGAGGCCTGTTTAAAGATCGACCTCCGGACCTAACCGATTAGGTTATCTATTTCGACTCCAGGACACTGTAAGGACAAACCGTGTGAAGGTTCTTGTCCGCTCTAATTACGGTGTTGCCCATTCCTTAGTCTGGCCGTCAAACACAATCCTCTATTTTTGCCAATTCCTGAGCCACACAAAACTGCCCCTCCTCACACATCTCAGAAACCCACCTAGAGGGCCTGAATAAGGTCACAACTGTTGTAGTTTTATCTAATGACGGGAACAATAGAAAAATGTTAAGTTGTATTAACATTACATGTTGTAATGCTGCAACAGAATTCCTTTGTACGCTCTGGTAACCTTACACCTATTCCTGTATGCATCGGGGCTATAAAAGCGGGACATGATCTTCGGGGCCTCTTGTATGTTGGTATACGGAGGGACAAGGTCGACTGCATTAAGATCTGCCGCTTGGCTTTGACTCTGGACTTGGTCGGTCTTCTTCGGGGAATAAAACGGTCTGGCATAACCTCTTAGCACCATAGAGATGGGAAAGTAAATATCCAGTGACTACAATAGGGTTGAGATGAGGGGAGCCTAAGGTAAGGCTAAGGTTTTTGTTTGGGACGCTGAGTGGAAAGTCATTTCTAATAATGACTGAGAATATTGGAGGAGGATCAAGCTTGGAGGGAAGAGAAAAGGAAAGAGGGAGGGAAGAGGAGGATGGGTTTAGGGTATGGTGTCTGTGAGGTGCCTATGGCTGGAACCTCCAGATGGAGAAGTTTCTCGTAGTTACAAATAAAGATTATAAGCTCAGAAGTGAATACAAAGCACCCACAATAGATTTGAGTAATCATTTTTCTCCCAAGTCTCCTATGACTACACAGATAAGAGGAGACTAAGTCAGAGGGTGGAAACTTGGGATTCACTAACTTGGGGTTGTTTTTATAAGCCCTTTATTTTTTGTGGGTTTCATATCATTTGTATTTTTTTTTTGACAGAATCTCACTCTGGCACGCGCAGTGATACAATCTTGGCTCACTGCAACCTCTGCCTCCCGGGTTCAAGCAATTCTCCTGCCTTAGCCTCCTTAGTAGCTGGGATTACAGGCATGCACCACCACACCCAGCTAATTTTTTGTATTTTTAGTAGAGATGGGGTTTTGCTATGTTGGCCATGCTGGTCTTGAACTCCTGACCTCGGGTGATCCACCTGCCTCGACCTCCCAAAGTGCTGGGATTACAGGCCATTCATTTGGTTTTTTAAATTATTACTTTATGAATAGGTAATACATATGCATAATTCAGAATTTAAAGTGCACTAAAAGGTATATACTGTGAACAGTGAGTTTCTTTCCATCCTCTGTCCCCTTGATACCCACTGCATCCTCTCCAGAGGCAACCACTGCTACTAGTTTCCATTTCATCTTTCCAGAAATATACTATGCAGACAAAATTCTCTGTAAAGATCTTTTTAATCCTTGTCTATTGCAAAGTCCTAAGTCCCTTCTCAGCCACATAGTTTGAATCCATGGGTACTATACTGGGAGGGATATTTCCTGCCCAAGCACTTTCACAGGCATTGTCTTTGTAATGAAATCCCATTTCCTCAGTTGAAAACCAACTAGAGGGCAGATTCTCCAATTTATGAAGTTAAGCTTGGCTACTGTGTTTGGTGCTTGTACTGTGCTTCCAAATAGCTGCTTGCAATTGCTGAACTGTTGTAGTGGAGGCTGCACTAATGAGACAAAGGTGAGCCCTGAAGACCCAGGTAGAAAGGAGCATGAAGCAACAAAAAAGACATTATCTGAAAAGAGAATTTTATTTTCGCTTTCAGTCTGGTAGAATGGATTTTGCCATCACAGTTTTCAACACACATTGGATTTTAAACATATCTTCAACTTCTTTTTACATTTTACAATTTTAAAGGCTCTGACTTCTCTAAACCTGGTACACTGGAAACCAAACCTCACCATTACACAATATATTCCTGTAACAAATCTTCACATGGACCCCCTGAATCTATCAAAAGAAAAAAACAGTGATGGCAGATTAGACTGGTTTCCTGGGGGAACGTTTTCTGGCCTGAAGAACAATAGAGAACCCCTGGTGAATTAGTGACTTCTGGTTTTCCTGGTGGGAGGAGCTGTTTTCTATGCATTAATGCCTGGTTTGAAAGGTCACAGATCTGCTAGAAGAGGAAATGGACTCTTGCCTTTTCTCCCTTGGAGCAGTGCCTGAGGCAATGAATCTGCATTTCAGTATTGCCTGGCTGCATGCTTTGATCAGCTGTGATTGCAATGTTCTCACTAATCGGGTAAGGAAGTTTGCAAATAATTTCCTTTAAAAAAAATCAATTGGGCCAAATTCAAAGTTATTCCAATAATACCTAATACCTTCCCTCTCACTCACTGGAATGAGAGGGAAAGATGCAGAGTTTCAAGTTATGTAGGTATGTGAGCATCGCCCGGCATGTGTACAGTGGCAGAACAAAATCTTGAGAAGTTCTAAATCTCCCTGATCTCATTTTTGTCTCTCTGGGAAGTCCATTGTGTGCTCTCTCATGCTATGCCCTCCTGCCACCTCATCTTCTTTTAGAACAGGGTTACTTGCAGATCCGAGGCAGAGAGGGTGCAGTGTATCAGGAAAGCAGTCCTCCTTCAACCCTGGGTCCTGTGGATCAGGAATGGAGAGTCAGGCAGAGAGAGGAAAGAGAGAGAGAGAGAGAGAGAGAGAGAGAGAGAGAGAGAGAGAGAGAGAGATAGCGAAAGAGATGGCACAAACCCTGGCAACTAGCAGAGTGTGAGCCCCTAAGGTTCATGGTCAGATGCCTCAGTGGCCTGTTTAAAAGGCAAAGTGGGGGCGCAGTCTGCTAGGTAGGAACGATAACTCACAGTTCTTTTCACTGGCTGCCAGCTTAGCATATATGGGTGCGGTGTTCTATTTCTAATGCCAAGGCAGCACCCTTTGCTGTGTTGTTCCTATTCCACACATCTCTTCTTTTCTGCTGGCATCACTTTTCAAATTAAAGAGCAAACTTTCAGCATTGAGGAATAATTCAGAGCACCAGTGACTAATACTGCAACTTATATTGCCATAATACAATGAAATACATTTGTGTTAAGGAACATCTTTTTTGTTGCAGTCGACCAGTTTAGAGGCAATTAATGTTATTTTTAAATATAACTTTAAAGGCTTTGCAGTCAGGTGATTTTTCTTATAATTGCTGCTATTTAATTTTATAAGAAAAATAAAAGTGCATTATTTCTGACACTATTTTTCATCCGTTTCTAAGTAAAGTAAATGAATGTTTTGCTTAACCCTTGCTTATTAGGAAAGCTTGGTTGCTCCTCTCTTGATTGAACAGACGCCTCTCACTAGGTCCATAATGAGAGGAAAAATATGAAGTTTTCTTTCCCAACTTTTCCTCCTTGTTCCCACCTGAGAGGTTCTGGGACTTGGGCCCTGGCTGTTGTTGGTGTTTTTAATATCGGGCCTTGCTGAAGCCATCTCAGCATGGTCTTCCTGCAGAGCTGGGAGGATAAACCAGAGCTTTACGGAGTTTAACCTGCATGCCCACGAGCTGTGTTTAGCTTAAACTTGTTCTTTCCCATAGGACATGCGAGCCTGGTGCCAAGCTTCCTGCTCATCCACCTGGCTTCTTCCATAGCACTATTACCATTTTTGCTGCTCAGGATTGCAGAGCAGCAGTATTACTGGTGATTCTTGGAAAATGGCATGTTCCCAGAAAGCCGGTCCCATCTGGCCTCCCTTTCCTGCTTTGTAACTGGTGCACATACCCTCAGTTTGGTAGCCATCCTCTAACTTAAGGGAAGTCTGGTTTGGGCTATACTGAGGGCCAGTTAAGATGTTAGTGGCCTCAAGACCTGAAAATACTTGAATTCCTTCCATCCTCCAGCATAGATAATCTTGACAGCAACCACAACAGCAGTAGCAACAATACTTTTACTATGAATAACAAACAAACATGTCTACTATATATCAACCGGACACAGGTTTCCTGTTAATAGCACCAGACACTATTTTAAGTGTTATGTATGGATGAACTCACCTAATACTACAATACTTTGAGTTGTTATTATTATTATTCTGAGCTTATAGATGAGGGAATGAGGCACAGAAAGGTTAAATACATTGCCCAAGGTAACATAGCTGGTAAGCACATGAGTCAGGGTTTGAAATTCGGGAGTAACGCCAGCGCCTGTGGGCTTAGCCACTATTTTGTTAATCAGTAACATTAAACGGAAATACTCACAACTTATTTCTATGCTGAAGGTGAATAGCATTTTTGTTGTTGTTGTTGTTTTCCAATGGCACATTTTGTAGAAGGGATTTGAAAAGACTCCTTTTTTTTTTTTTTTTTCTTTCAGACAGAGTCTCACTCTGTTGCCTGGACTGGAGCGCAGTGGTGCGACCTTGGCTCACTGTAACCTCCATCTCCTGGATTCAAGTGATTCTCCTGCCTCAGCCTCCTGAGTAGCTGGGATTATAGGGGGCCACCACTACGACTGGCTAATTTTTGTATTCTTAGTATAAATGAGGTTTTATCATGTTGGTCAGGCTTGTCTCGAACTCCTGTCCTTGTGATCCGCCCACCTTGGCCTCTCAAAGTGCTGGGATTACAGGCGTGAGCCACTGTGCCTGGCCTTGAAAGGGATACTTCCTTACTTTTATTTGGTGACCCTGATTTGCCAGAACCATAAGACTGTTTATGGCTATTATATAGTTTATTGCTGTGCTGCTCCATCCAGTCCTTAGCCCAGCTTCCCGGCTCCTTGGAGGCCCACCCTCTCTTTTGATCTTCACAAGGTCACAGTTGGTCTGCCCCATTTATCAAGAGGAGGAGGCATCTGCTGTCTCACTGGGAAAAAGAAGGGGACAGCACCTCTCTACAGTATTGAGCATATCTTATATGCTAGGCTTTTCTAAGCACTGCAGACCCAAAAATGAACATGGCCTCACCTCTGTCCTGGAGAAATTTACTCCTTCTTAAGTGCTAAAGTACCTTCTGAAAGGGCAGTAATACAGATAGGAGACTGCTGTGTCCTCAGGCAGAAGGACCTGCTTGCCCAGAAATGTAGGCCCCACTCTCAGCTCCCAGTGTGACTGTCAGTAAGCCATTTAACCTCCCTGTGTGAGTGATGATGAAATAACACTTTGATCTTTGGAGAGAAAAAAGCTTTATAAAAATACCAAATAAGTCCACCCTTACTCGGCACCTCTTAAATTCATGTGGAGGGCTAATGTGCATCATAAAATTCCAGTGCGTCCTTACTTACAAGGCCACATTCCTAGACCTGGACTCCCAAGTTTTCAGTCATAATATTGTGTCTAGTTTTGTGAAGTGCCTAAAAGCAAAAATAACCCCTGAGGCTTCTTATAGAGTCTTTTGTCTCAAGAGCTTAAGCATTCTAACAATATACATTCTACTTTTTAGAAATCCTATACATTATTTAAAATGTGCAGTGTGAAACCAAAATTGCATCTAAGTGTCTGCTGGAACCCTGTTTTTGTTCTTTTAGGCTGTTTTCTGTAGTGATTTGGGATAAGACTTCAATGCTTCAGCCACCCTTCTTTTTTTTTTTTTGCCGATTCAAAGCAGGATTCCTTATGTCACTCTCCCCAACCCCTGCACCCAGTTCTGTTTTCCTTGTGTGGAGCCCATAATCCAAAATTAGCACTCAGAAGTACCTGGCGCAAATCAAAATTCATATTCCTTCAGCACTCTGTAGTCAGGGAGAAGTTCATTATGTATTTTCAGGTGTTGAAGACGGAGATGACCAGGGAGAAATTTTTCCAGGAGTATTTGCATTTTTAAATTGCAAGTTCGGAAGAAAAAATCCAAAATGATTGAATTTTATGCAAGAAAGAAGTAATCACTGTTCATACCTCTTTACTACCATGTAGAGAATTAGATCTATGGATGGGCACAGAAGCCACCACAAGAGAGAAGGAAAGAGGGAACAGACATTTCCCAAACACATTCTGTTTGTCTGGCATCATCCTACTCATCTCTATTAGGTCAACAGGATTTTCACCATTTTACAGATGGCAATTCCAAGGTTCAAAGAAGTCAGGTAATTTCCCTAAGGTTACACAACTAGAAAATAGCAAAACCAAGTTCTGGTCCAAAGCCTTTATGTGACACTGGAAATTAGGAAAACCATACTTGAGTTTCACTTGGATTCACTTCTATTTGGAGCAACAGAGCCCCATCATCACCTGGTCTATTCAGGTGAGTTAAAAAAGCAGTTATTGAGCATATCTTATGTGCTAGGGTTTTCTAAGCACTGCAGACCCAAGTATGAGCATGGCCTAATCTCTGTCCTAGAGAAACTTACTCCTTCTTAAGTGATAAAGTACCTTCTCAAAGGACAAAACTTATTCAAGTATGATAGGCTTAGATATAAATACAATTTAATGTAGTGAATAATGATACCTAACTGATGGGAACTAAGATTTTCCATGCATTCTCTTACTACATCGTTTAATAATGTAAGAGATGGCTGGGTGCGGTGGTTCACGCCTGTAATCCCAGCACTTTGGGAGGCCGAGATGGGCAGATCACCTGAGGTCAGGAGTTTGAGACCAGCCTGGCCAACTTGGTAAAACCCCGTCTCTACTAAAAATACAAAAAAAATTAGCTGGGTGTGGTGGCGGGTGCCTGTAATCCCAGTTACTTGGCAGGCTGAGGCAGGAGAATCACTTGAACCCGGGAGGCGGAGCTTGCAGTGAGCCGAGATGGGGCTACTGCACTCCGACCTGGGTGATATGAGGGAAACTGCATCTCAATAAGAGAAAAAATAATGTAAGAGAGAAGAAATCTTACAATCTCCATTTTATAGATGAGAAAACACTATGTCTGTGCTGTCCAATATGGTAAGATGTGGTTACCTACATTTATTAATTAAAATTAAATAAAAGTACACATTTAGTTCTTCAGTAGCACTAGCAACATTTCAAGTGCTCAGTAGACACCTGTGTCAAGTGGCTATTATATTGGATGGTACAGCTATAGAACATTTTTATTGTTGCAGACAGTCCCATTGGACAGTGCTGCTCTAAGTAATTTGCCTACAAAAGAATATGAGAGATGAACTTAAGTCTGACACTAGGGTATATGCTTTTGACTATTGTGTTATATTGCTTTCTTAATTACGCTGAACTTGGAGAGGTGGAGAGAAAGTTAAATATCTCTTATTTCTTCAAGAAATAAGAAATACTTCAGAAATGGTGGGTTTATTAGGTCATGCTTGCATTGCTATAAAAAATACTCGAGACTAGGTAATTTATAAAGAAAAGGGGTTGAATTGGCTCATGGTTCTGCAGGCTGCACAGGAAGCATAGTGGCATCTGTTTCTGGGGAGACCTCAGGAAGCTTCCAGTCATGACGAAAGGCAGAAAGGGAACAGGCACTTCACATGGCGAAAGCAGGAATGAGAGAGAAAGAGTTAGAGGGGGTGTGCCACACACTTTTAAATGACCAGATCTCGGGAGAACTCACTCACTATCCTGAGGACAGCACCAAGAGGATGGTGCTAAATCATTAATGAGAAATCCACTCCTGTGATCCAGTCACCTCCCACCAGGCCCCACCTTCAACATTGGGGATTACATTTTAACATGAGATTTTGGTTGGGTACAAATATCTAAGCTATATCAGTAGGGAGCTAGTGACATAACAAACAGAGTTTCCATTGCAGTCTTTCTGTGGTCCCTCTAAGAACTGGAAATTGTTTCTTTTGATGTATCAGGAAAGTTTGTACTTGCTATTTGATTGCCTTTTTCTGAAACCAGATGGTGACTTTTGCTAGGAGTTATTCTAAGATTATGCCTTGTTTACTTTTAAGCCTCAGTTCCTAATATAGCACCTAGTACAAATAGGCACACAATGAACTAAGTTTTAAGAAAGACAACTATAATATCTGTCAGTCTTAAAAGAATTGTAGTAAAGAAGAGAAACATCAGTGCACGTCCATGTGATTCCTAAGGGAAAAAGCAAAGAAGATTTTCTCCAGGGCAACATCCAGGTGCCCAACTTAAAAAAAAAAAAAAAAAAAGGTGACTTTGTAGCTATACTATGATAGGAATATAAGAAGGAGTGATCATAAGAATTGCCTAAAATCTTATCTGGGTCAGATTTTACAGTATGCTCTTTCAAATCTAAACTAAAGAAACTCTGTATATGGCTCCAAAACAAGCCCTGAGAGAAAGTTGCCTCACTACCAAGTTAATTCCCCTTATCATCTTAGGCAATGAAAGCAAACTAAGTCACCTGTCTGCAATGCATCCCAGTGTGTTATCCCACATTACTTGCATTTACCCACCAAATGTTGTGTGAAAGCCGAAAAACGCACCCTATTTTCTTCCCAGCTCATCCTCCTGCTTCCTTTTATTAATGCAAAGTTTCCACTTCTCCCACTCATCTGCCTTTCCTTCTCTTCATGATTTAGCTAAAGTGTTGGCTTCTGTGTCGTTTAGAGCAAACAAAACCTATAGAAATACGTTTTAAAAGACAGATGTGCAGATTTGGGATGGGAAGCAAACATTGGACGCTTACTCAATGCCTCGTAAAGGCTTTAATTTACAGCAAAATAAAAGGAGTTGTTCAACACGTAGTGCAAGGAGTCAGCTTTGAAAACTGATAAGAGGAGAAAAATGCCAGACTCATTTTGAATTTGAACTTAACAACCAGAACCCTTGTTTCTTCATAGCAAAATGATGGCTACTTTCTTGGACTGAGTTAAGAATTTCCCAGAGACATTTCACTGAGGCTCCTTTGTGGACCTATTTCTGCAGGCTTTAGAATCCCCGTAGCAGGGCTTATCAGAGAAGATTCCAATTTAGAGCAGCAAAAGTTTAGTGTCTGATATCAGCTCTTGCTTTTTTTTTTTTTTTAGTAAAAGGAGACATGATGTTTTACAGTGTTAACACCTTTGAAAGGTCTTGCATTTCCAGTGAACAGAGCACGTTTGTGAAAAGGACTCTAAAAAGCATTATTCAGGCAAAAATGTATCAAAGGGATAGGAGTTAAAAAGAGAAAAGTTTGCTGATGTAGAGATTGGAGGCAGCATGTGCTGACAGGTGCAATTATGGCCAAATAATTGAATCTTTTTGGAGAGATCTGGTGAGATAAGGCAATAGTTGTGAACTCACATCAGAAACCTGTTCATAATTAGATACTCAGGGGTTTGGCTGTGGATGATACAACCAAAGTAGGGATCTCAAACTACTTTATATGCAGGACCCAGTGCAGTGGCATTTGCACTTTGTAAAATAGACTTTAATAGCATAATTTCAGCCCAGCGGACCTTAATTGGTACAGAGGTTAGAGAGAAGGTTTTGCGGTCTGCAGTCTCCTTCAGACTCCCCATAGCCTGGAACCCCTTTCTGCCCCAAAGAGTGGAGGTCACTTCAGCTTCTAAGTCCTCTGGTCTCAGAGAATCTAAAAAATGTAAACTTTTCAAAGTTAATGAATTACTTTTATTAGTAATGTTAAAAATCTTTCCTCTCTGGTTGAAGAGTTTCCAGGCACTTCAATTTCCTTTGTCTACATGTACCTTAGCCAAAGTCAGTGGGATAGAGAACAATATGGTGTTTATTTCTGAGAATGTTTCACCAAAGACATAAAATATAATAACCTTGTTCCTGGTCTTGAAATACAGGTGCTTAAAGCCTTGGCCCCATGACATGCTGTGTCCACACTTTGTTCAGGAATCTGAAGGGAAGGTCTTTCTCAGGGTCTCTGCATGGAAATGGAGCTGAGAAGAGGGCACAAGCTAGCAAAATACAGCATGATCATTTCTACTTGTAATAGAGCAAAGGGTATCTCTGAGCTTCCATTAATAATTCTGCTAGACATCTCGCTTCAGGCTTTCATTCTTAATGAAACAATATAACTTACTCTGCTGTATTGTATGATTCTTTTCTTCCAAATTTATAACTTCTTTTATCCTCTTCTTTGTGTAGTTAGATTACTTTGTCATTGTGATGGTATTAAAGGTTCTTAAGTTGGCTAGTGAGTTATAGGTTTCTGATAATGACATCTTTTTTTTTTTTTGAGATGGAGTCTCGCTCTGTCGCCCAGGCTGGAGTGCAGTGGCCGGATCTCAGCCCACTGCAAGCTCCCCCTCCCGGGTTCACGCCATTCTCCTGCCTCAGCCTCCCGAGTAGCTGGGACTACAGGCGCCGGCCCACCTTGCCTGGCGAAGTGTTTTTTTTTTTTTTTTTTTTTTTTTTTTTTTTTTATAGTAGAGACGGGGTTTCACCGTGTTTAGCCAGGATGATCTCGATCTCCTGACCTTCGTGATCCGCCCGTCTTGCCTCCCCAAAGTGCTGGGATTACAGGCTTGAGCCACCGCGCCCGGCCTAGAGTAATGGACATCTTAACACTCAGGTGATATGCTCCTTTTCTACCATGGATAACTGACTCCTGAATGTCTTTGGATCTCTAGTATTTTCCTAGGTAAGGTAACTTTTCACCTTACCTTCTACCAGTAAGCTTTCGGACTCTATTAGTATCTAAGTAGACAGAAGACTGTCTTTTGGATTGGCCTTCTTCAAGTATTTAACAAGTTCAAAGGTAAATTCCATATTGCACCAAGCATCTAACACCACTGTAGCTTTGACCTACCCTATTCTCTTTTTACGTTATGAAGCATTTAGCACAGTGCCTGGCTCATAGTAAGCATTCACTATAATTGTTACTTTAGTTTCTGCTCACCTTGTTTATGCAATGAGAGAATACTCATCATCTTCAGTATTTTCTTGGAGTTGACGTAGTGCTAATTTAAAATTATTGTTGCCACATCTTCTGCCTGGATCAGTGGGAGCTCTTTAGCATTTACATCATGAGCCACAATGGAGGTTTTCAGATTTTTCCATGGTGGGTTACTTGATCTTAATTCCAATATTGACACAGGCGGCATGACCTTTTAAAAAAATTGATCAGAAGAATGAGTCCATAGGGTCCACTCCCGGCTTAGAAGTATTGGACTTCTAACTGAATCAAATGCACATGGAGAAGGAATTAGTTACCCATCTACCTCTCAGTCACCACCTTTCATTATTCTTCAGTAGCATGATGTAATTTTAGTGGGATTAAACTTGAGCAGCTCTCAATTGCATAATCACATTCAGTTGTAGTTTTAAGTACTGGTTGCTTGAAGCTTGCTAGGAGAGCTCCTAGAGTCATCAGTTATGACAGTGAATCTCAGCCCTGGCTGTGTCTTATTATCACTGGTGAGAGTTTTAAAAAAACGCTCAGGTTTATATCAGGGAGCCTGACTGAATTAGTCTAAGGCAGGGCCTAGTCATTCGGTAGTTTTAAAACGCTCCTCAAGTGATTTGGAAAGTTGAGAAGCATTGAGTTGGAGGAAAAGAGACTTAGGAAATACTGACTACATTTCTTACTTGTGCTAGCTAGCTTGGCTAAACTCTCTTCCTACGGCCTAAGCTATGTACGCCCCAGCCCTTTTCTTGCTTACACCATATCTACAAATTGAAACAACAGAGAGCAGAAAGAGTGTAGGTTTGGAGTTCAAAAAATTTGATTTCGAACCTTGTCTCTGGGCTGGGTGCAGTGGCTCATGCCTATAATTCCAGCACTTTGGGAGGCCAAGGTGGGAGGATCGCTTGAGGTCAGAAGTCCAAGACCAGCCTGGGCAACATCGTGAGGAACCCCCCACCTCCACCCCTGACATTTCTACAAAAAATTAACCAGATGTGGTGGCATGTGCCTGTAGTCCCAACTACTTGAGGGGCTGAGGTGGGAGGATCGCTTGAGCCCATGAGGTCCAGGCTGCGATGAGCTGTGATTGCACTACTGCACTCTAGCCTGGGCAACAAAGGGAGACCCTGATTAAACAAAAAAGAATTGTCTCTGTCTTTGCTAAAAGTGTGGAAGCTTAGGAAAAGATTCTTAGATTTACTAAATTTTAGCTTCCTCATTTGTTAAATTGGAATAATAAAGCTTCTCTTATTTGTATTTGTTATTCCTTTATAAAACATGTAAGGAAAGATTCAGTTACCAATGTGACTTGAAAACATTTAGCACATTACCTAGTACATGGTAGGAGCTCAGTATATTCTCTCTCTCTTCTTTGTTTTTCATTTCTTCATATGTAAAATGAAGGGCTTGGATTACATTTAAATGCCCCATACCCTGAAATCCAGGGCATCTGCTTCTTTGCCATAAGCAATGCGATTGAAGAATAACCACCTCATATTCCTTTTTTTTAAAAAAACAAATTCAGTTCAGTTCATGTACAAAAAAGGAAGTTATTGACACAGTTGACAAGGGATGAATTTGGAGTTTGTTTCAGTATCCTGTCCACTATTCTCAATTGGCTGCCCTTTCAACCTGCTCTCTATGAAGTAACTGGCCAAGGTTGGGGATATGGTTTGGGTTGTGGGAATAAGATTTTTTGATTGAGTGATTGAGTGATGCTATCTATTTTATGTGGGCATCAATCTTGGTCCTTGACCATTATTCATTTGCTTCAACTGTGTGACCATCCAACATACTTTATAATTGTAATAATGGTAGCACCTGGTATTTGTATTCTAGCACCTATTTGAAGTGATAGATTTCAGAGGGGTACAAGTGAAATCAAAAATATCTTTTAATTACTACCTAGGTAATTGGTGTTTTTTTTCGGTCAGTAATTTAAAATATTCCTGCATCTCAATCCATTCCCAGACAACCACAGGGGAATTCATTCCATTACAGCTTGGTATCATGGAACAGTTCATTATTCCTGGCAATGACTCAGGAAGGCATCTGCCTTGTATTGTTGTGAAAGATACCTGTCTTTTGCCCACTTATCTGGCTCCAAATGAAAGCTCAGACAAATGAGAGGGGTTCCAGGCTTCTATTATTACCTAGTTCAGGCTAACCAAAGCAGAGAACTGGGAGATTCTTATAGTGTGTTATCACAAGAAAGTTGCTTATATTAGAGGTATAAATCATCTACTGGAAAAGCTACTTTGATGATGATGACAATAGAATCCTCTGTCGTTACCCATTGCCTGGCAAAGTGTTACAGAGTTGCAGTGCAACTTAAGGGTTAACAGCAAAAGTTTAAAAATCATGACAAATTGGATTCCAATTTTGCCTTCCTCACTATCTATAGCAAGAAACAGCAATTTTTTTTTTCTGTAAAGGGTCAGCTAGTTAATTATTTTGGCCCTATGATCTCAGTCACAACTACTCAACTCTGCAGTGTGGTCAAAAGCAGCCACAGGTAATACACAAGTGAATGGGCATGGCTATATTCAAGTCAAACTTTTTTTACAAAAACAGGCAATGGAACAGATTTGGACCATGGCGTTGTTTTCCTATCCCTGATCTACAGGATCCTGTGCTAACAAGTTACTTCAATTCTCTAAGGTTATTTTGAGAATAAAAGATACAATGCATACAACAAAACACTTACCATGTACTTGGCATATAGTAAGAGCTTGAAAATGGTAGTTGCTTTTATGTTATTAAAATATTGTATATCATATGTTTTAAGTGCTGTTGATTATGAGATGCACTGGGATTTCAGACATATTAAAATGATTAAAAAGTCCAAGCATTGATAAACTATAGTAACTAATTAATTATAGTGGCAAAGTCTTATTTAGGATTTTAAGTCTTGTTCTACCAGTGGTAATTTAAAGCTTCTTATACAGCATATCTTTGTGATGTCTTTTTTTGTCAGAGACACATGCCATGAACTCTTGGGACATGTTCCACTGCTTGCGGATCCTAAGTTTGCTCAGTTTTCACAAGAAATAGGTCTGGCGTCTCTGGGAGCATCAGATGAAGATGTTCAGAAACTAGCCACGGTGAGTTCATTTTCAACTTAAAACCAGTTCTATTTATGTCCATTTGTAAGATAAAGAAAGCTTCAGGGTTATTGACTGTGAATTTTAGGTAAATTTTCTGGAGAAAGCATGGTGAACTTACCTTTTCCTGTGTTGTATTCTTTTGAAGCACAATGAGTTCTCAGCTTATTGACCACCAAAACATTTGTATTTTATCATTCTTGTTCAGGAGTCAGCTAGAGATAAAGGGCTAGATAGTAAACATATTAGGTTTGTGGGTCGTAAAGTCTCTGTCAGAATTACTCAGCTCAGCCACTGTAGTATGAAAGCAGCCACAGACAACAAAAAAGTAAATAAATGAGTGTGACTGTGTCCCAATAAAACTTTATTTATAAAAGCTGGTGGTGGGCCAGATTTATCCTGTGTGCTGTGGTTTGCTGACCCTCACAGAAATATTAGTAACAGTAAAAGGCATACATTTATAATAAAGTAGGGGTTGCACCTGAAACTATCTCTGATTATTCTAGATGGTTGTAGTCAGACATAATTTGAGTCAACAACCAGTAAGACACCCAGGCTCAACAATTATTCTAAGTACAAAGCCAGAAAAAGATTTAATGGATGTTATAGTATCTTTCTAAAACTGAAGTTCTTCTGAAAACAAGCAATATGAGAGGAAAGGTCTAATGTTGGCTGCTACCTTTAAGATGCTGAAGGACCAGATCTAGCATGCTCATATGCCTTACCCCAGCTCCATTTCTAAGGGCCCAGGAAGAGAAAAAGCAGTTTTAGCCAACCCATTACCTACAGGGACCAGTCAGTTAGCTTAGTGAGCAAAACCACCAGGGGATGAAAAATGCATTCTTAAATTGTATGTAGTCAGCACAGGTACACAACAGTGGCATATTTGATATGCAGGAATATTCTTCATTTCCGCTCAGAAATAAGTTTTCTCCTAGATTTCTTAAAAACACACAGACCTTTCAGTACATCTTTTGTTTCCTACTTTTGATAAAGATATAGGAACTGGGAAATATTTCTCAACTAAAAGTTAAATAGCAATGCAGAAGCCATGGCAAGGACCTCTGGGGTCAGTATGGAGATGAATAAGCTCTGGTGGTGGCTGTGGTGGACGAGGGACAGCGTATCTCTTGTATAGTAGGTTCTCAGCTTCTACCGCTTGTTGCCAGAGGTGGGATGCAGGACTTTGTGTTGCTAGAAATCTCCTAAATTTTTTTAGAGACTGGCAATCTAGATTTCTAAATGAAATGTAATGATTTTTAAATGTTGGATTATTTAAAAAAATCCCACCATTATGAGCTGAAGAAAATATATTTGTAGACTGAATCTAGATCTTGACTTCCAATGTGTAATTTCTGGTATAAGGATTGTATCTCATGTATATTGGCTATCCATCATGATATAATAAATTATCTCAAAGCTTAGTGGCTTAAAACAACAAACATCTGTTATATCATAATTTCTATGGTTGGAAATTTGAAAGCAGCTTAGCTGAGTGGTTCTGACTCAGGGACTTTCAGGAGGTTGTAGTCAAGATGCTGGCTGGGCCTGTAATTGTCTGAAGGTTTGGGAATTGGCTTCCAAAATGGCTCACTCATGTGGCTATTGGCAGGAGGCCTCAGTTCCTCACTGTGTGGGCCTCTCCTTAGGCTACTTATGACATGGCCACTGGCATCCTCCACAAGTGATGAGAGAGAGTGAGAGCAAGGAGAAAACTGTGATGTCTTTTGTGGCTTGATCAGATGCTGTTCACATTGACCATATTCTGTTCATTAGAAGGGACTCATTTCCGCCCACACTCAACTGGAGTGGAATTAGTTTTCACCATTTGGAAAAAGGATTGGCAAAGTATTTGTGGATATATTTTAAAACCACCATGTCATGAGTTGTTTAGTTCTGAAACCTTGGTTCTGGTTTTAAATGCCTTGTTTTGGAACCTTTTCTGTGCCTTTCAGACTTGCCTTGACATTTTCTGGTTTTATTCTTTGACTCCCTTGCACCTATACCCTTGATCACGGAGCAAGATATATTGCTCACTTGTCTGACTTTGAATAGCCATAAACTGATACTCGATGGCCAGGCTGTGTGGAGCTGACTTGTGTGCGTGTGTGTGTGTGCATGTGTGCATATGAACATGTGCATCCAAATAGAGGAGAAGAAGAAAGGCAGGAGTTTATGGATGTAAATGTAGGTGGATCCTCGTGAGTGCTGTTAATCCTTTTTTTTGTTTTATTTTTATTATTATTATTATTTTTGAGACAGAGTCTCCCTCTTTTGCCCAGGCTGGAGTGCAGTGGTGTAATCTCGACTCACTGCAAGCTCCACCCTCCAGGTTCATGCCACTCTCCTGTCTCAGCCTCCTGAGTAGCTGGGACTACAGGTGCCCGCTACCATGCCTGACTAATTTTTTTTTTGTATTTTTAGTAGAGATAGGGTTTCACCATGTTAGCCAGGATGGTCTCGATCTCCTGACCTCGTGATCGACCTGCCTCGGCCTCTCAAAGTGCTGGGATTACAGGCGTGAGCCACCGCGCCCAGCCTGTTAATCTTTTTTTTTTTTTTTTAAAAAGCAGTAACATGAATACTGTTTTATTGTCCTTTATTTTTACAGTCCATCAAATTATGATTAATTAATTCCATCATTCAAATTATATTTATAAGGAATATGACATTGTCCTCCCCACTTTTTGGAAAATTATAGCTTATATTGACAAAACAGATTTTTTAGAGGAAGTTTGTACTGAATCTTTAAAGATGAGAAAAGATAGTCAAGTGGGGAAGAGTGAAAGAGGGAATAGAGGAATAGTTTCAGTCAGAACAATCTCTCTGGTTTGGCAGGGCTGTGCTCCTTTATGGGGCTCTGGGGATGATCCGTTTGGTTGCTTTTTCCACCTTCTTGAGGCGGTCTTCGTTCTTTGGCTCATGGCTTTCTTCATTCCTCTTTAAAGCCAGCAACGCTGCATCTCTTCGATCTTGTTTCTGTCGTCTCTCTCTCTCACTGACCAAGACTGAGAAAGGTCCTGTGCTTCTAAGGGCTTCTATGATTAGATTGGGCCTACCTGGATCATTTATGACAATCTTCCCATCTCTCTATGTGTGGCCATCATCAACATCTGCAAAGGTAACAAATTCACAGGTTCTGGGGATTAGGGCATCAAAATCTTTATAGGATCATTATTCTTTGTTTCTACTTTTACACTTTCTGGAAAAAACGAATACTCATACCTTGAAATCTATTTTAGTAGGCCAGCAAATTTGTAGGATGAGTAAGTTTTCTTTAGGAGCTTACATTCCTTAGGATAATTCCAATACTCTTGGCCTTGGGTTGCTTGAGCTCTAACAGCTAAAAAACACTTCCATCTGGTAGAGAACATTAGGCCATTAATCATGTTTCCCCATCTCTCTTTCTCTCCCTCTCTCTTTTGTTGGCCTGTCCTTTCCCTGAAATGTACCTGCTTTTTTACAAAAGCCAATTTAAGCTACCAGGTATTCTTTAAATGGCTAAAGGATCCTAGGTACCATGAGGTAGGGACAGGGAAAAAAAAAGAGCTGGTAGTTTCTTCAAGAAACTCACAGTCTAGTACTCCAAAATACAAAAAGCCCAGAGTCAGTATTCTTTTTTATTTAAATACATGAGTAGTTATGTAGAAGAAATGGATTTAGCTGAATATTCATCGTGTGTGAGTGGGTTCTGAGTTCAGTGTTGGAGGCTGGGCTTCAGGATAGGGGGCAGGAGCCGGAAGAGATGCTCTTCTCTGTATAGGTCATGGGTAGGAAGGATCAAGTGTCCACCAAGGAGGCCAACCTACCTGCAGTCTTATGATGATTTCGAAAGCTTAAAAAAAAGTGTAAACTTGCAAAGGACTTAACATAAACACTTTAAATGCAGTGAAGAATTTGGGATGGAATAGGGTTGGGTGTTTGCCTCACCATGGTTTTGCCTGATTCACTCATTTCTCTTTTCTTGATATTGCTTGAGCTCCCACCCCAACTCACTCTGACTTTCTCTCTCTCATGAACCTTTCAGTTCCAAATTTTCCCAATTCTATAGACTGCCCATTTACTTCAAATAGTGTTTTGGAGACCAAAGAGAAATTTGGAAGGCTTTTTCTGTATTATGTGGAGAGTATGGAGGAGGCTAAGGGAGATTGTTCCTGAGATGATACTAAAACTGCTATTGACTTCAAGAGTCGCATACCATCCATCAGTTAAAAACAAAGTGAATAGAAAATTGCCAGAAGATAGTCTTGGGGAAACACACACACACACACACACACACACACACACACACACACACACAGATTCCAACCAGGCAATTTCAAAGTAAGCCCTGGCATAAATAACCTGTTGGATACCATGCATATTAATGAACCTCAAGCCATATACTGAAACTAGAAGGCAAATTTAATGACCCACTTACAGAAACAAAAAGTTTAAGAGCTCAGGTCTTACTGGCAGGGATAAAAAGTCCATGGCAGGGGGATAGTGGTAGCTAGCAAGGCCAGAGGAGAAATAGAGGTATTATTAGCTGATTTTCTCAAAGTTGTTGACATTAAGTCTTCTGAAGAAGTAGAGGAAAATGAGCAATGAGATGTACCAAAGGAGAAAAATCTATAGAGAGGACAAATGGAAAGCCATGGAAATCACTATTTATGCAGAACAATGAGACAGGCCATATTACTCTTTGACTCTAGGTGAGATTTATATTATTAATGACTCTGTTTCTATAGTGCTTGTTTTTCCTTGTTTAGTGAATTTAAGCACTTAGGAAAAAGAGAGTCATGCCTAGTGAAAGCAGACACATAATAACTTTCTGTGATGTACTATCAACAAATCCGTCTAAAGAAGAAAACAACCTCCACTAGGATTAATCGGCAACGCCAAACTCTTTGTCCAAAGCAGGTTTTGAACTTCTTGGTCTGGTTTTCCAAGGTACTAGACTATATTGCCTCTAGGTACTCTATCTCCTTGCTATATTTCTATAGAATATTTATTTTGACATTTTAATAGTGCTCAGTTTTGAGAATAAAGCTATCTCTGCTGTTTAATAGGGGCAATGGTTTCTATGCCCCGAGAACCATTTAAATTAACTCTTTTGTATCTGAAGAAATTGATGACAATACTTAGAAAATATATTTCAAGTGCATTGTTATACATGTAAATAAATTGCCCTCTGATGGATAATAAATAAGACCACTGGTTGTGGCAGCATTACTCTTTTCATATTCATCATAGCTGTCCAAGGTCTGTGTGTGATAGATATGCAAAAATGCAAAAATATTCCTAATAAAGGCTGCTTAGAGTGTGTGATACTTTTGAGACCAGCTATTTACCACTGTAGCACTCGTGGAAGTGAATTTAATAGATTAGTGTGTATGTTAGGAGTGGTAAACTTCAATGTTACTTCAGTGGCCAGCTAGGTAGCACACACGTGTGAAATAGCCTGATATAAGAAAATCAGGAGTATTAGAGCATGTGGACAACTGGAGAATATATATTATGCTAAAGGGCTTCAAATTCAAAAACTGAAACAAGACAAAATGTTCTTTGGCTGCAAGTGGTGTCTGCAAAAAGCTGAAACAGAACTACAGGCTGTCAATTCTCTGTCCTTATATCTACAGTTAAATTCTAACTTAGACTATACCATCCTTGAGGGACAAGCCCATACTAGATTCTTCTTTATATCACATTGTACATTCTCAATTACTGTTTTCTGGACAGCACAATATTTTTCCTAAGACAGCTATTACAGTGTTCAGTAGAGGTAAGTATCTTATTGCAGTTGAGAGGTGACTGCTTTTGAGTTATAACTTTAAACCTGTTACAAACAACGACTCTCATACATATGCACTGAACATGTGTCAAATATTTATTTAAAACCCATTAATGAGGGAAAAGCAGGATGGTAAATCTAGTTCAAAGAAGAATTTGAGGAACTAAGAATATATTGTCACTGAAGGAAAGAATCTTGAAATAAGATGCAAAATGGTTAATGTTCTGCAGGGCAATAAAACTATAACCTTGAGATTATCTTTTCTACTGGGCAGAAATTATTTGCATGTCTAGTGGATAAAATAATTTGCAATTTATCGATCTTCACAAATTAACGTTGAACTTTACAGTTTGCGGACCCTAATAAATAGGAAGTCAGACAAAGATTATATCCCTTGGATCAGTGCTTCTCAAACTGTGGTGTATATGAAGTAAACTGAGGATCGTGTTAAAATGCAGATTCTGATAGAGTGGGTCTGGAGTGAGGCCTGAGACTTGGCACATGACAGATCTCACAATGATGCTGATGCTGCAGGTTCAAGGACCACACTTTGGTAGCAGGAAATGTGAGTGACATTTTAGACATGTGGATCCATTAGACAATAGGAGAGTATGTCTTTCAAAAGGCACATAGTAATCTTTCATCCTTATTTCCATATTTTGCCTGATTTTCTAACAACTGGATGAACAGGATATCACCAGATAAATATCATGAAGTATGAAATGAATGTATTTATGACTTATTCAAGCCCTGTAAATAGACCTTTGCATCTATGAGAGCCACGTCATTGCTTCTGTTTTGTGTCTCTGCTCTCATCCTCTTCTGTCTGCTGTTTTTCCATATGACTTACATTATTTGTTTTTATACAAATACACAAACAGAAATTTACTGATCAGATGAATTTAGGAACTACTCCCTGAAATATATTGATTTCCCTTCCCCCAAATGTTAGAAAATGTAAAGGGGCATCTTTTGTCAAACAGTACAACCCATCCTATGATGCAGATGGCTTCAATTCAGTCTATTCATTTCTCATATCATAAAGGCATTTGAAACAGACAAAGCTGTGAATCATCTGTAGGGGAAAGCAATCAGTATGAATACACCACAGATGTTTCCAAAGCAGAATAAATCGGCCTCTGGCCCAGTTGGAAGTTTTCCTCCACAAAAGTTTTAGGTGATCCATTCAGTTCTGTCAACCCTGAAACATGTTTACCTTCACTTTCTGATTGAAGGATTTCTGTTACTGGGTCTTGGTAATGCTGATGAGAGGAGTCTTGGCTAAGGGTAATGAGGGAATAAGGAGTCTTTCCCAGAACCGGTTCCTGGAATGTTAGCCTTATGGCCTTATGAAATGGTATTATGAGTTCTGTAAAAGGAGGGACCCATGGGCAAATGTATTTGGACAGCACTAGCTTAAATAAACAGCTTTGTGTTTTTTTTTTTTTTTTTGAGACAGAGTTCTCTCTTCTTGCCCAGGCCAAAGTGCAATGGCGCAACCTCAGCTCACTGTAACCTCCACCACCGGGTTCAAGCGATTTTCCTGCCTCAACCCCCCAAGTAGATGGGATTGCAGGCATGTGCCACTGCGCCTGGCTAATTTTTATATTTGTAGTAGAGATGGAGTTTCGCCATGTTGGCCAGGCTGGTCTCGAACTCCTAACCTCAGGTGATCCATCCACCTTGGCCTCCCAAAGTGCTGGGATTACAAACTTCTTAGAACCTTTAATAACATAATATGTGGAGTGAATCTCCCAAAGTGATAAAAACTTATTTTTCTAAACTTACCATATCTCCTCCATTCGAAGGTGCCATTGGTTGTAAAACATAGTGTTAATTTAATAGTGGCTTTTTTTTTTAGAAGGAAAAAGATTCAGCTAGCAAAATTTTGATATTGTAAGATGAAGCTCCATTTTGGAAATGTTAAAGTATAAAAAAAGTAAACTTGAGAATCGTTGGTCAAAGGGTACAAAGTTTTAGATAGATAGAAGGAATAGGTTTTGAGGTCTATTGCACAGAAGGGTGACTATAGTCAATAATAATGTATATTTCAAAATAACTAAGAGAGTAACTTTCAAATGTTTCACCATAAAAATAATAGGTAGATAAGTGAGATAAATGGACATGTTAATTAACTTGATTTAATCATGCCACGTCACATACAAATATCAAAACATCACATTGCATCCCATAAATATATACAACCATGATTTGTCAATCAAAATAATATTAGAAAAAGATAAATGCCATGCAAAGAGAGTCTGGCTGTTTTTACTCCCAGCTGACAAAGAAAGGGTGGCCAGTGCTTACAGTTATAAGCAAAACCACAGATGTCACTAGATGAGCGATGGGGAGAGAGACAGAGACAGAGAAAGAGAGAAGGGGAAGAGAAAGAGACAGCGAGAGACAGACAGAGAAAATGAGAATACACTGTAATCGTAAATTAGAATTTGGTTCTTTATCTGACCAGGAAAAGGGTGGAAGAACCGTGGTACATCTGAGCTCTGATAATGGCAAGGGTAGAACCCTAAACATTTAGATACTGATTGCTATGGAGTGCACTTGACAAGTAATACAAATCTTAGAAACAAAACAAAACAAAAAAGAAAGAAAATACATTATATAGTCACAGTGGTCTCTTTTTATGAAATGCATATTAGCATCCCAAGCTTTTAGTATTCCAATAAACACATTTTAGGAGGTATGAATCTAGAATGTATTTTGAAAGGGTGAAATTCATTGTGAACCTGACCAGACCGTCAGCTATTTTATTTTATTTTATTTTATTTTATTTTATTTTATTTTATTTTTTGCAGGAAAGAAGTGTCAAGAAATTAATAATACAGGGTTCTGTTTCTACTTTCCTTGATTAAAACAAATAATTTGTTTGTTCCAGGTAAAAGAATTTGCATTGATTGGGGCTTTTGGTCATCATGAATCAGGTGTATTTGAATTTTCAGGATAACCGGTACTTTCTCATGCTGAGAGTTGTAATGAAATGTACCGTCAGTCAGTCTTAAACTGATAATCAACTATAATTTATATTAGGAGTGTAATTATAAAGGTAACCTTAGTTTATAAATTGCTAATTAATATTTTCCTGCCTGCTGAGGATATTAACTTGTTTCCTGGTCCCTCTTGTCTTTGCCTACCTGGCTGGGGATGGGGAATCTTTGGATGCTAAAAGACTTATGCACAGCTGTAGTTCTTTCTGAACATGGATGACATTAAAAATGACCACTTTAGTATCTCTACAGAAAGCTTGAAATAAGCCTCAGGCTTATTTATTCCATGTAGAGTCTTTGAACTAGTTCAGCTGTTTGGATCATTTGATACAAAGCTGACAAAGGGCTGGGAGGAATGCACTTTTATACATTCTTAATTGAGATGTTTGTGTGGATGATCAGTTTGTGTGTTATTTCTAAGAGTAACTTAATTAAAAGTTAATAATATCTATTCCAAGTCATTACTTTCACTTTTATGTCTGCTGTGCATATAGAAGGGTAGTAGCATCTTGCAAGAAGCACTCGAATTCTTTAACTAGTCACATAGACTTTGACTTCTGTCCTTTTTCAGTATTTTCACCACTACCTTTTCTTGGTCTTTTTCTACCTGGGTGCTCTACCACACTTCCTGCTGACTAATTCTCTCCTGAGAACTTTGATATTGTAGCCCAGGCTGTTTTGTTCTACTCATATGTGCATGTTTCCCTTATTATATTTGTTGTTGCCATTAGGAGGTGTTTGCAATCTATTTATATTGTGATGAGAACACCACAGTCATCTGGAATTGGAAAAACAAACAGGAGCTCTGCATTGCCCACTATGTTCAGAAACAAATGCATTTGCAATCTGGAATAGTTATATATTTTTGCAACTCAAGTCTTTCTTTGTTATTTAGAACTGTGTGCTAAGGGCTCTCAGAGAGGCCATCATATAACTGCCAGTCATGAGAACAAAAGCAAAGCACAATCCTATTTCTAGCATATTTGACAAACTCCATAAAGATAGGACTACCTTGCGTAAACCCTTTATTCTCTGGTCTCATGCTGCTGAGTTGGGTGCTGAAACCCACCATTCTCTGCCACACACTTCATTTTTGTCCGTGCTAGAAAACACTTGATGTCAACAGCTGGGCATCTCTCAGCACTCATCTGAAGCTCGAGAAGGATGCTATTCGGGCATGTTTGATGCTGCAGTATGTGTGTGGTGCAATGCTGGTGAACAAGCAATCTGAACTTGAAGTTAGCCCAGCTGGGTTTTAAGTGTTTAGATTTCGTTACTTGCCTAACCTTGCTGCTCATGCTTAGGCACAAAGCCCAACAAATTATATTGTCATCTTTCAAATGAAGATTATTCTTCTACCGCCCCGAGTCTGAATAAGGAAGGAGTAAAGAGATGCGCATACTTTAGTGATGTACAATGCACATATCTACATCATACCCAGCGTCTGGAAATACTTTCTTCTCACACTTACCTAAAAAATTCTTAAACTGCATCGAAGGAGTTGTGCTTATTGGATTATATAATTTTAACAGCTCAATTTTAAGTCCGTCCAATTCCTAGTTCTCCCATAATTTTCTGAAAGTCCTGACATTTAGCCTTCTTACTTTTTTCTTTCTCAAGTAAGCTAGAATACATTCATCAAGCACAGAAGATTTCTGCAGTCATTTCAGTTTCCATAAAGATGTACAAAAGAAAGAGTTTTCTAGTTTAACTACAATGGAGTAGGCTCTCAAAATCTTAGACTTGTATTAACAGAAATATCTGTGGTGTAATTCCATTTCTAGCAAAAGCAGAAAGAAGATGGTTGGGATTTTTTTATGAGCTAGAATAGCAGAGGTAATGTTATATCAAACTATAGGGATTTAATTACCCCATTCCACAAATGTAGTTTTCAAATAAAGGAGTCAAAAGGATTTCTAAAGCTATTCTTCTGAACTGTGATATAAAAACCCAGAATACATTTAGTAGATGTAAAATGTATTACTGTACATTATGAGCCACCACCATGAATGGTATCACAATAAGAAACACGACATGAGATTGAACACACAGTGATTAGAAATCTCTTTGCTCTCTTCTTAGAAATATTGCAATTTGCTTAGAGTTTTATAGGCTTGTCACTTTAGTAAGGATGGGCATTTCTGGACTATTTCTGATGGGTGAATTTCACACTGGGGAAATGTCTCCTAGAAAAAGGAAATGCTGTCATTTGAGGGCTTAAATCCAGACTAGGGGTAAGTAAGAAATGCTGTTAGGTTTGGGAGGAATGAATCACCTTGTGAGGGGGGTGCTCATCATTTTTTTCAGGATCTGAAAGTCTGTCCTTTAGAATGTCCATAAAAAATCATCTCTTCAGCAACGAAGAGGAGGCTGATGCAAGGTGACTCAGGGACTTCTTTACTGAGGGGGCTTTAAAGTCTTTACAAAAATCTTTTTTCCTCTTTCTTATTAAAAAGGTAATATATATTTATTGTAGAAAATTTTAAAACATAGATAAGGAGGGAAAATAAAGATCACTTACACTATCACAGCAGCAATAAACACTCTTAACATTTTGGCATATAGTCTTCTAGTTTTTCTGAAGTCATTTTGCCAAGTCAAATAAGAACTTAGTAAATGGAAGTTCTGTCATTGGAAAAAGGAGCATGGAGGTGTGCATCCATTTATCAAACACTTGTGCTGTCAGGAGAGTCTTTATCTTTTATATCTACAGAGGAAAGAATAAATTGGGTATATTCTAGAAATATGGGGTTTGTGACTTCCACTCAACTAAGTTGCGAAGTGTTTTAGTGAACATTATCTGTGACTAATGAGTTTTGTTTGCTTTTCCTTCTTTGTTTTGAGAAAAAGTTGAGCAGATACCACTTTTTAATTAAATAATTGTTTTCCACACATATTTCCTCAATCTTCAAATTTTCCTTTAGTTCTGTCCCCATTAGTGAGAGCCATTTTCATCCAGTCTAATCAATACTTGCCCCTTTCATTGTTCTAATTTTGAGTTTAGATCATAAATATACACCTGCCAGTAGCAAAAGTATTCTACAGCTCTCCCACTGCACTTGGTCCCAGACACTCAAACTAGTAGGGCGTAAAAGGGAAACTGGAATCCACAAAATAGAGTGAACTCTACTGTATATGACACTATGCAGTTTTCCAGAGCTGTGCACTGTAGGGACCTGCTACTGAGGCAGTATAGTATAGTGGGTAATTCAGAGTGCAAGTTTTGGGGTTAACTTACCTGGGTTTATACCCAGGTTCTGTCACTTACTGGCTGGATGAGGTTAAAGAGAAGATTATTCATAACACTTGTTAAAGAATGCTAAGGAAGACTTTATGCAGGACTATCAGGATAGGTGCAGAAACCATTGCAATCGAGTTTTGCAGTAAGGGAGGGAGATTAGGCTCAAATCCTGATACAACCAAGAAAAGTGAGACTTTATAGCCAAGAAACAGGGTTGTGGAGGTGGTGGTCAGTGCATGGAGAGTTACTAAGAGGAAACCTCAGGGGCAAGGGAGAATTCTGGCTAAACCGACCTAACTGGACTCTTGTGGAAGACAGGCCAGGATGATTCAGACATCATCTGGGGAAAGGTAGGGGATGAGGAATCTGATCAGATTCTGAGGATGATCAAATATCAAGGGTGATTCCAATCAGATATTGAGGGCGATCAGATGTCAAGGGTAAGGGATTCTGGCTAAATTAAACAATTTAGCAGGATTCTTGCTAACATTGGACAATGTAGACATGAGTACAGAAGCACCAAAGTCAAGGTGTCACTGGAAAAATGGCTCAGAGGAACCTGATTAGAGTTTAGTTAAGATGAAGATCTTTGTCAGTAACCTTGGACAAGTTACTTAACCTCTCTGTGCCCCAGTTTTGTCATCTTTAAAATGAGGCTAATGGTACTATCCAATCTTGTAGAGCTGTTGTGAAAATTGACGAGATCATGCATTGCGAAGCTGCTTAGCACAGTGCTAAGTGTTCAAAAAATGCCAGCTAGCATGTTTCACATGAGTGTACTCTCAGACTTCTAGGTGGCCATATCAGAAAGCACTCATGTCCAGGAAAGGCCCCTGGAGAGTTTCTTACTTTCTTCTGTGACCTTGGGTAATCCTCTAACATTCAGCAACTCACATTTCCCCTTCTGAAGTGCAGACTATGCAGTTTATATTACAGAATGGTTTTAGATGGAGATAGCATGCTACTTTGCAATGTAAAGTGTTTTAACCGTAAATAGTAGAGGTAAGGCCTCCCCTAAGAGATGTCGAGCTTCTCCTTGGAGATGGAGGAGGCTTCCCCTGAGTTAATAGCACACCTCCCCCAAGCCTAGAGAAAGGCAAGTCACAGGAAGCAGCTTGGGGAAAACAAATGAGAAAATATTGTTTGTGCCAGTGAGGGCCTGTGAAAGATGAATTCCTGACTAAACTTCTTAAGCAGATTAGGAGTGATGCTGTTCATAAATACATGCAGCCCTCCCTGAATAACTAAATAAAGCAATAAATTTGGGGTTTCAAATCTTAGCTGCTCCTCCTTATGAGTTCAAGCTGCTGAGAACTCCAGCCAGGTGTTTGCAGTTTGGCTGTAAGATGGCTTCATTAACATACAAGTATGCAAAGAAGCCATTGGAAGAGTTCCAAAAGATGTTGTTTGCTCTAGTTTTGATGCGTTTTGGATATGTCTTCATGTTTGTACACAGGGGTCCTATGTTGGTGTCTAACTAGCAAGGTTTAAAAGTTCTCTGTAATAAAACAAGGGGATGTACCTTAAAATGACATGCTTTAGAAACATATAATTGTTTAGCTCTCACAAAAACTTTTTTTTGGCTGTTCACTTTTTCCTCTTTCAAATCTAATTAAGGAGTCTTAGTTCTTCCAAGAAAAAAGCCAAGGCTATAATAGGCAAGGTAAGGGCATTGGATTTTGCTTCTTTGCAAAGGTGTTCTAGCAAAGGCATACTCTTATTGTATTCCTATTAAATATATTTTCCACAGCACTGATAGAATCAGTTATGGCCCATTCATTTATTCATTAAGTAATATTTACTGAGCAACTACTATGTGCCAGGACTGAGGAATTCAACTGTTAAACAGCTAGTCCTACTTTTTGGGAGCTTATAGTCTACCGAGGGATATAGATAAGTGAACAGGGACTTTATAGCTTGTGAAGGCAAAGATAGAAGAAGAAGGGCACTCACATCAGGTTCAGGGAGCAAGATGGCTGATCAAAGGTGGCTTCCTGAGGGGAGGCTTCTCTCAGCAGTCAAACTGGTAAAGTTTAATTTGCTGTTACATATGCTTACTGATAGAATAGATGTTAATACTTCAGGAAACGTTTGCATCTAATGGGTTATCTCTACATTGGAAAACTCCTTAGATTGAGATTCAGAAACTGTTGACCTATAATTAAGCCCATGCTTGTCTAATCAGAATGTAATTTCTTTGCAGAATCAGAACCCTGAGATGGGATGAGTTAGCCACACAGATAACGTTGTTCCTTATTGTCCCAGAGCAGGGAATCTTCAACTGGGTTATAGTTCTTACATTTATTTAGCATCTGACATGTGTTCATTCATGTGAGTCTCACAATTGCACTTCAAGGGAGGCAGGACTCATATTATCCCTTAACACAGTCCTGGTATTCATTCACATGATGCTGCACACACAATTGGTGCTTAATACAATTTTGGTGAGGAAAGGAATCCCCACTTTATAGGTGAATAAAGGGAAGTTCAGACAAGTTAAATGTTGTGTGTAAGACCATAATGCAGAATAATGGCAGGGGCTGAGACATGTTTTCTGAGTCGTGGTACAGTCTAGCAAACCACTTCTCAGGAGTTTAGGGTGTTAGGGTAAGTTGTGACCAGACGAGGCAGCAGAGGCCCTTGTTCATTGTCCTGGAGAGGCAATTTATTGCTACAAAGTGGATTTCAGGGTGTTTAAATCATGCAATCCTCTAAAAAAGAGATTACAAAGCAGCATCTTCTGGTCTGGTTAATATCTGAGGAGTGTGTGTGTGTGTGTGTGTGTGTGTGTGTATGCCTGCATCTTGCTTACGGTGTAAAAAATTGCTCATATTTACACATCAGAGGATATCACATGACATCCAGATTCTTAGCTTCTCTCAAAAACAAAAACAAAAGAAAACCAGCTTCTCTGGCAGTCAGATTGCTTTATACCAGTGACTAATTGGTCAGAGTTGAGTTGCTGTTGTCCCCTTAAATTGGGTTCATGATCCTCCACTGGGAAGTGGAACTTTGTCTTCAATCACCTGCCTGTCCTGCCTCTACTGATTGATTAGGGGAAGGGAAAGAGAAGAGAGGGATTGTCATTCTAAGCTTGGGATTGTCATTCTGGCTACCAGCTCTCTTCTTGGTAGCCAGAGCCAGAGAGTAAGTTGGCAAAATAACTTGTCATGAGACACCAGAAATATTTCAAGTCATCATCCTTTATTGTCTCATGAATTTTCACTATCCTTTACCAAACTAATTTTGTGTCCATCAAATAATGCAAACATAAGTAGAATGCTGTAAAGTAATATTACATAGTATTTTGTTTTGTGCTTTGTAATATGGCTTTTTAATAGAGACACAACTTATTATATTTCTAAACTAGCCTCATTGATTGTAATCTCAGCTCTCATGAACAGTGCTAATTGGAGTGCCATTTCCAAATGGTGAGACTAAGAGGACTAGTCTTCCTTTTGTGACTGACTTATTTATAGTGTGTGTTCCTCATTGACTTTCAATAGGCCTGTGTTGTGTTTCTTAGGCGATCTAGGAGTCACAAAGGAAATGAAGGCACCTACCCCAGGGCAGGACATGGCAGAATGGCTGCAGGAAAGCTAGACAGACCCCTGTCTTTTCTGGCATACACCAAGCTCAGCTATCAAGAACACGATGTAAACATCAATTCTGGGGGTCTGTAATGTTCAGTCACTCCGGGGACAGAAGGAGGATAGTGTGGTATGGTAAAAAACAGCATAGTCTTTGGGGGTTAGGCACACTTAATTCCAATCTACTTCTGTTGCCCTTAAATTTGCAGAAGTTACTCAAGCTACATCTCAGTTTCCCCATCTGTGAAATGGAGGATTTAGCACTGGCAAATAATATAACTTCAATAAGTAGTAGTTATTTTATTTTATCCATTTTACACACAGGGAACCTAAAACTCAGAATGGTTAGATAACGTCTCCAAGGTCAAGTAAATGACAAAGCATGCCCTTGAACCTTGGTCTCTCAATCCAAAGTCAATGCTCAAACTACCACATTACATTACTTTCATAGTGTCTGCCTCTCAGGGTTGTTGTGAATATGATGTAAAGTGCTTAACACTGTGTCTGGTGGAGTGCAGGCTTCAGTAACTGGCAGTGATTATTATTAGAGAGAGGTGAGCTCAACTGAGCTTAAATGCCTTCTAGAGGTTCAATTACCAAAAGACCCTCAGTGTGACAGGGACCCCAGTTCACAGGTGTATCTTCTCAGTCCCATTTACACATATAGATGCTTGGTGTCAGCTCTGAGTATGAGAGATGATGATGCTAGTGGTGATGGTTAGTGACTAGAAAAGAAACATGACTTCATTAATAAAAACTTAAAATAGAAGACTGCTCAGTGCAATGGAGTGGCAAGAATGACTCTCCCTGCCAAACATACATTTCTCGTCAGCTTTCAGACATAAAATCATCTTCCAGGATTCTCTGTCTTGTGTGGAAAGAAATAGGGGAGAAAGTGCAAGCTCCTTAGACCTAATGTCTAGGAGGGTGTTGCTTTTAGTAATGCAGGAATAAAAATAAAATGACCCTCTAAAAGGCAGTGGTGACTACCCACAGCTCACGTGGGAGTCAGTAAAACCTCATTTTCATAGTAGCATTCGAGAGCTGACCTTTAAAATCACCACATCTGGGGAGAATGTGTGATTTGATGCAGAACATTTTAGGACATGCCAAAGGATGAATGGCTGAGAATGCGCTCATCAGTTTTCTTTTTCAAGGAGCTCAGAATTGCTTAGATTATAAAAGTCAGTTCCTGGGCACTGCCAAAGCTATAGAATTTGCTTAAGCAGGTCTTCTGTGCAAAGTAGATGAAGCACATATATAAATGGAATGCTGATCCATGAACCTGATATGAAAATGATATGTACCTGTGTGTGTGTGTGTGTGTCCGTGTCCTCACAGTGAAGTTTAGCTATTTCAAGGTAGCTAGTTATGTAAGTTCAACAAAGCGTCATTTGGGAAAAGATGGATTTGCTTTAAAAGAAGAGCCAAATTCTGTCAATTGCTTTGTTATGGAGATGTTACACTGAGGCTCATGTACTATTTCTAAGGTTCGATGAGTGAGACTGCTGAATATAAAACTAGCTTTTGATTCGTGAAACTCAAAATACCTGCAGGTCCAGAAGGAATAAAAGAAGCCTGTTTGTATTCGTAAAACCCATTTTTAAAGAGACATTGAATTTTGTAAAAAACAGAATTGGATGGATGGACATCTCACAGATTCATCTCCAAGAAAAAATAGCATCTGTCTGATCTTGTGTTTCATCATCTGCTAAATGAAGGTCTGGGCAGTGATGCTGATAGAAATTCCTCATAGGTGCTAATTCTAAGCAGGTTGGGCTGTGAGGCGCTTTGGAGCTTGGATCTATTACAAACTCCTCCATTCCCTAGCATTTTCCCTGGCTAGTCTCCAGTTGGCTACAACCTTCAAAAGCAGCAAACTGAAAACTTTCCCCTGACATTTTTGGATGAGAATCCAGATGTCAGAATCAATGGGTCTTCAGAGTTGCTGCTTGTAATGCAGGAGACCAGAAACCGCTTAACCACAAAACTGCTGCCTATCTTCTGTAGGAGCTACCTGCCAACCAACATTCATCCATGCTCCAAAAGGCCTGTGGTGTCTTAGGGCCTGACTGTGGCAAGGAGGCTGGTTCCACCCTTCCTCACTGACTTGGGGACCACTGGCTATTGTTTAAAGGGACTAGAGAGAGAGGTCAAAGAGCAGATATATTTCTAAACCTATAAGTGAAAACCACTTTGATGGCTACTGTAGACTTTTACAGTCTGTAATACTGGAAAATTGACTGAGGTTAGTAATGACTCACTTAGAAGGCTGGCATTGGCTCTGTTGGCATGCCCTGCAGGGCAACTCTTCTTGCTTATCTATTTCCTCCCTCCCTCTCTTTCTCTCTTCCTACCTTGGCTATTTGCTGAGTACCTTCTGCATGTCAGGCAGGATGATAGAGAGCAGGAATTAAACAACAAGAACAACAAGAACAACAAGAACAACAACAACAACAAAAGTCAGACCCTGTTCCTGATTCCAGGAAGCTCAGGGTCTGGTGGAGAGGACAGGCAGGAAGACTGGCAGTTTCTTTGTGGATTCATATGGGCTACCTTGGGAATAGGAAGAGGGCCACCTAACCAGCCAGATGGACACGAATAAGACAAAGGGGCTGGGCAATGACAAGAGCATTCCAAGCAGAGAGAACACAGTGTGCCCAGGTGGTATCTGCAGAGAGCAGGATCAGTCTGTGCAATTGCCACTAGTTCCCCATGGGGTGGACAATCGGGAGGAAGAGGGTTGAGCAATGAAGGTGGAGAGAAAGCGATGGCTAGACCATGGAGGGCCTTTTCTGCCACCTAAAGAAGTTTGGACTTTTACTCTAGAGCAGTGAGACAATGAAAGGTTGTCACTGGGCTACCAGATGGTTGTCATGACCTACCATTGAGTGTTGGAGATGGGAGTATCTTAGATGGGTCTTGCCAGAGTTTTAAGTGTGGGCCAACTGCTTGGGTGGCACCAATGTCAAATGAATGCATGACATTCCTGTTAGTCCTTAAGTGAAAGGAAGAGATTGGGGTATATTTCTTTCTTCTTTTTTTTTATTTTAGAAAATACCATTAAAGGCTGGTATAGGAACTAGTGTTAAATAATAAGTCAGGTGGCCTTCTTTGCAGTTGAAAATGCTCCCGGATAAGCTGAGGAAGGGGCAGTAAAACTGAAATGGCCAGAGAACACTTAAACACAATCATCCATTTATTCTTGAAAGCAACCCAAAAGATATAGGAAGTAATAGTTAAGAAACACACAGAAACATTCAGACTAAAACAGCGCTGCTGAAAATTGCCTATGTCGACGTATTCTTCAATAAAAGTTGTTTTCTGCTGACGCTTTTTTTTTCCTTCCTATGGATGTCCCTCTTATATTTGATGATCAATTTTCCACAAGGTTTGCCATAATGTTTCCTCAGAGCTTAGGTTTTTACATTTTAATTCATTCGATGACTGTTCTTAACCTAAGACAATGTATGCTGTTTTCACAATTCAGGGTCATCTTTTTCTAGCTGACAAGATGTTTCTCAAATTCCAACTCTTCTCTTTTCTCCACTTGTTTTTCCCTCTCTTGCTTTGAGGAGAATCACTGGTAAAAGAGGCCATCTCTGCTGGTCTCAGGGGAGCCTGTGATCTGGTACATTCTGTAATTTGACTGACCTCCACCTTCCTATGACGTGCCTTTTGGGTTCCCTGAAATCACCCCCATCCCTCCCAATACCTCAGGCCAGTGTCCTAGACCATTTACTTTTTCCAATAACTTCTCTACTTGCAATCCTTCTAAGATCCCATTTCTCCTTCAAAATTTGGCACAAGCTTCATATTCTTCACATCCTGAGACAGATAAGCAACGATGATTTCAAGATAGAATGAAATGTTTGTGGTAGGAGTAAAAACAGGAGAGATTTATTATTATCATTAGTCCCTCTGTATCCATAGTGTGCTTTCTTGAGCAGAGAGACCATCTCTTTAGCTACTTTTGTCATCTCAACTAGAGAGTAGCACAGCGGAATTTAGTACATTTAATTTAAAAAATGTGGTTTGATGAAGTTGTGACCTACTGATTGCTATGGACCAGCCCTAATGTCTTCCAGCTCTAAGTTTCGAACATTTTTTACACTCTAGCTGGGGTAGGTGGTAAAGGGGTGAGAGTGGGAGGGGACCCTGAGGGGTCTTCACCTTTTCAACAGCAGTGAAATGGTGGGTTTCATTGAGAGGCTCAAACAGAGTATATGGTAAAGTATGAGAATAGAAATCTAGGTGTAGCTGTAGTCACAAAAGACATTTGGACCAGTGGTACTTGGAATCTATATAATGACCACATCCCAAATCTGTGAATGCTTGATTAGTGGCTTCCTATTGCCAAAGGGAGACTTCAAGATGTGACATGTGTGGCTTGTGATTATAGAGCAGCTGCAGCCCCAGGATTGCACAGAACCATGTTAGTGAGGACTAGAACTCTGGACCAGCCCTAACATCTTCCATCTCAAAGTTTCTAGCATTTTACAGTCTTAATTTACATAGGACTAGCCAAGGGCAAAATAATAAAGCATGCAAAAACCTGTTTTCTGCTATCTCTTGAAGCCTAGTCCCAGAATTTTTTTTTTTTTTTTTTTTTTTTTTTTTTTTTTTTTTTTTTTTTTTTTTTTTTTTTTTTTTTTTTTTTTTTTTTTTTTTTTTTTTTTTTTTTGAGGAGTCCCACTCCCTCACCCAGGCTGGAGTGCAGTGGAGTGATCTCGGCTCACTGCAACCTCCGCCTCCCTGTTTCAAGTGATTCTCCTGCCTCAGCCTCCCGAGTAGCTGGGATTACAGGCACCCATCCCCATGTCTAGCTAATTTTTATATTTTCAGTAGAGATGGGGTTTCGCCATGTTGGCCAGGCTGGTTTCAAACTCCTGACCTCAGGCGATCCACCCGCCTTGGCCTCCCAAAGTGCTGGGATTATAGGCGTGAGCCACCATGCCCAGCACAGAAAAATTTTTAACTCAAGAATCCTTGCTCTGCAAAACAAAGCATTGGTGTAGTCGTTGATGCCTTAGTGTGATTTGGCTTTATGTGTGACTCTTAGGAGTATTTGGAGTTTAAATGATTGAAGAAACAACAAAAATTGATGTCTGGTGGGAGGTTTGAATGAATGATGTTGGGATAGATATTTCAGAGGCAGTGGGACCTCCATAGTTTAAGCAATGCAGACTCTGTTTTCACTTCTGATTTCCGATGTTGATTTTTGTCACCTTAAAACTTCTATTCCAAAGCTTCCTGTTTAGCTATCAGGCCTCATTCTTATTTCAGTACTATTGTCATTTGCAATTTAATCAAGATTAAGGAATCTTGGTTAAAGGTGGGAAAACACTTGCTGCTTGTAAACTGACATTTTGATATAGCAAAATTCCAACTCTAGTAGCTGGGGTAGGTGGTAAAGGGGTAAGTGTGAGCGGACCTTGAGGGGCCTTTACCTTTCAACAACTTTGTAAGTGTATACATTGACATGCTAGTTGTCTCAAAACTAGATGGAAAATGTTAGCAAAAACACTGTGAAAGGAAGGCTGTCAGCCACAGAGCCCTTTTATGTGTTTTTATATGCACTTACCAAAGCTACAGCCGCTGATGTTAGAACATCTTTGAGTGATATTCTTCTTTTCTGAGATTTATCTTTTTGTTATGACGTGGGCCCCTAATAGCACAGATGCTTGCTAGACTAGCATCCGATCAGGATCCTGGAATTCCCAGCTTTATAGACATTGAGCCTTTATTTGCTAGATCATGAAGAAGTGACAGTGGTGGGGAGGGTGCGGGGGATGAAATCTAGAAAGGGATGGGGCAGTGTCAGTGGCTGGGGTCATGGGGAGCATAAAGTGGTAGCTATTTACACTCATCCTGGAAATATTTCAGTATTTCAACAACAGGAATGGCTGTGCCAGTGTGACTAGCTGACAGTGGCCCTGTATCCATAAGTGCAGTTACTGATAAGAAAAGAATGCTGGATTTGTAGTCGGGAAACTTGTGTGTGATTCCTAGCTTTGGCAACCACTAGTTTTGGAACTGGGCAAACCACTTGAACTTTGAGTCTCAGTATTCCCATCTGTAAAATGGAAATAATAAGTGCTCTATCTACTTCACAATGGGCAGTAAGGTAACATATGTGAGAACACTTTATTAAATGAGGAAGGCTTCTTCTGGCTAAGTTTTCCTATTATTTTGTTATTTCTGTATAATTGATGAATTCTGTTCTTTAGTGATAATATCAATATGGAGCATTTATTTACTCAAACACCAAATATTGTATTGCTGATCTTTTGGGTTGGGCTGCTTTTACACATATTTTTCTTGTTCCCTTCCTAAGTGATGGTGTGGGTTTGGAAGCTACGTAACTAAGCTTTGTTAGAACTGTGTACAAGATAAGGTTAACTAGGGTCTGAGGACCTGAGGGATTATCTTATAAGTGAAGTGCACCAAATTTAGCGTATAACTTTTTGTTATGTTTGGTATATCTCAAACCAATCTCAAATCCATCTTAAAAGGGTCCTTTTAAGTTCTCTTTGATAACTTCTTGCTTCCTGCCTATGTGCTAGATATATAGATAATGGAATTCTAGATGTGGAATGATGTATGTGATTATTTTAAAATATATGCTACCAATATGCAAGATCAAATTTTTAGGGAAGGCGATAGAGAAAATATATCACTCAGTCACTTCCTTGCTTACTCAGGAATTTCTTTCTTTTTTTTTTTTTTTTTTTTTTCTTTTTTGAGACGTGAGTCTTGCTCTGTCGCCCAGGCTGGAGGCAGTGGCCGGCCTCTCAGCTCACTGCAGCTCGCCTACCGGGTTTACGCCATTCCCCTGCCGCAGCCTCCCGCGAGTAGCCTGGGACTACCAGGCCCGCCACCTCGCCCGGCTAGTTTTTTTGTTTACGAGAGCACAGGTTTCACCTGTACGCCAGGAGGTCTCGATCTCCTGACCGTGACGCCATACCCGGCCCTCGCAAAGTGCCTGGGATTACAGGCTTGAGCCACACCCGCCCGGCCAGGAATTCATTTCTTAAATACGTGTGTAAGCCAATTTCCTTGGAGTAAGTGGGAATTCCTCCTAGAAGTTTATATGTATCATTTTAATCTAATATGTGAATATTCAAAGACCCTTAGGAAGAGGCTGTGTAATTATTTCAAGGAAGGATGCAGAGGGAGTGAGAGGAGGGAGGCAAAAGGGCCCTTCAGTAGGGAAATGGGAACAGTAAATTTCTTTCCCATCAAGTGTTCCTTGACAAAGTCATACATCTCTTTAATTGTGACCTTAGCAAGAACTTCAGGTGCCTAATGCCAAACATAACAAGGGTTTTGCATAGAGTGCTTCTATAAATCACCAGGTGACACCATTACATATTTTATTGGTGTGATTCTGTGTCTGCGGACTTGGTCCCTTCAAGCTTTTGCCACTGCCCCTTTGGCTAGGCCGGAACTGCTGCGAGAATGGTATACTACCAGTAGTGATCTGAAGATGGCAGCATTGGGCGACCTATCTCATTTTCCTAAGCACACTCACTGCAGCTCCGGTCCACAGCGTGTTTGGATTTCAGATTGTCACTCAGACTTTCTTCTGCTTAATGACTATATGTATGTAAATGCCTCTGCCATTATTCCATAAAAGAGGTCTGAGCTATCATTTCTGTTTTGTTTTTTAGTTAATGATTATATGTAATTATATCCAAATAAAATATTTATAAATAATTACATGTCATTAATGGCATGTAAAATTTGGAATTCATGAGCACCAGCTTTGATGAAAGGTACCCTTCAATTTGGGAGGTGTTAGTCTTAGTGTTATTATTTGTTTCTGTTTAAAAGACATTAGTCGCCAAGAATCTGCAATTTTCTTTTACAGATATTCTTACAAGTCTCAGCGTATTTTTATTTTTTTTTCTTGATAATAGGTAGGATTATTCATTTGATAAATCTCTAAGGAATATATTATAGAGCCACATCTGGAGAATTCTCTGAGGAAACCAAATTATATTTTCTTAAACTTTCATGAAGCAATTCGTTATCCTCAACTTCTGAAGGGTCTTCAGGGGTCTTTGAGTGCAACTCTAAGTAGGCTTTGCATTTAAAACTGTAGCAATGTGTGGTTGTCCCCTCCTCCTGATTAGTGATCATGCCCTATGCATTCTGAGGTCTTCACCAGTATTGAAAACAGAAAGAGAAAAAGAAAGAGAAAAATTATCCTAAGCAAGTTTGTGATTCAAATTTTGCTAATAACCTAATTTCAGATGCAACTTACCATTTCTCTTTATCTGTTAGCCACACATGGAGCTGCAAATAGAAAACTGTCTCAAACCAAAAGGATTAATTCTCTAAACAGAATGGGCTGCAGAAACAGCATTTAGGGGCCTTCCTTGGTTGAGGACAGCAGGAAACCAAAGGGAAAGGTAAATAGGGAATGAGCAGATGGCAGTATGTAAGGCCAGAGTTTCTGGAAGGACTCCCAGATGAGGTCTGGGGCCAGAGAGCATTCTGAGCAATGGGAAGGAAGAGCATAGGGGCTCTTTCCTCTGAGATTGCTCTGATTCTAGAAGCACATTAACCAAAGACACACTGGGTGAGAGATTTAGCTTTGAATCTTTAGTTGAATTGGTGCAGACCTACCTTTTAATTCCTACCTTAAACTAGAATGGTTTGCTAAATCTATGTGAAGACGGTGTCTATGGCACACCAGATTTTTTCAGAGGCTCTCTTAGTGTGTTTTGGTTTAGATCATAAATGTGACCATGAATTATGTATGCATTGATTTAGCATAAAAAAATTAAACATGTGCTTAATAGGCTGACCCAAATGCTCCTGTAGCTGGCTCTGAATGTGTATTTTGGATGCTTTTGAATTTGACAGCACATTTTTTCCACAAGCTCTTCTATATTCAATGTTAAGGCTCCAAGGATTTCATGTCAGGTGTTGTAAGTGCAATATAAATTAGGAAAATCAGCCAAAGGCACACTAAGAAGATACTGTGACATTCTAGATTTCCTCCATTTTAGACTTCCATTTCTCCATTATTTGGTTGTGAAGGAAAATTATGCATCTATTAATTTGTTTATCTAGAAACTTTAAAATGTGACAGATGTTGATGTCAAGCTCCTTAAAATCCTGAGCTCTAGATCTCTTAAATGTCACCGTCTAGACTGCTCCTGGGTAAATCACTTCATCTTCCTCAACTTGAATTTTCCTTTTGGTAAAATAGGAGAGCTGAACGTCCAGGATACTTCCAAGCCTTTGTTCTGTATTCTATGACTGTATGATTACTTCCCTTAATTGCATCCAGAATTATGCAAATTTTTTGGAGGATATACTTGAAGACTGTATTTTAGCTTTTCAACATGTATTTACATTTTTTATCTTGGTTCTTCTCCTAAGAGCTCTGTGATATTTACTTCTCCCAACTCCCTGCCATCCTTGGCCCAAGTCATACTCCTGTTCACTCACCACTCTTGTGTGCCACTGCCTTCTAGCTGGTCTGTTTCCACTCACTGTTGCTCCCCTACAATCTATTTTCCATGCAGTACCTCCATGACCTTTTGAAAGCTAAGTTAGTACATATCTTTCACCTGCCTAGAACCCTCCAGTAACTTCCCATTGCTCTTGGAAATAAAAACCTATTCCTGCCTCAGGGTCTTTACACTTGCTGTCCTCTCTTCTAGGAACATCATTTTCCCTATATCCTTGCACAACTGCCTTTTTAATTTCTTAATGAAAAGCTGCTTTTAAAGCTGTTTGCAGCTTAAACATTACCCCTTCACAGAAACTATCTCTGACCCTTTTTCTAAAATAGTCACATTCCCTGCTTAATATTTGACATATTATATGGTTTTGTTATATATATAAAATGTATTCCACCTGACATTATCTGGCTATTGATTTTTGGTTTTGTTATTGCCTGTCTCATCCCAGTAGCATATATGCTTCATGGGATCACAGAATTTGTTGCCTTGTTCATTGCATATCCTTAGCATCTAGGGCAGAGTCTGGCATGTAATAGTTGCTCAAGAAGTATTTGTAGAGTAGGTGAATGAATGGGGGGATGGATGTCACAGAATAGATGAACGAATGGATGGATTGATGTCACAGGCAGGAAAACTACAACCCTGGGATCAGAGTCACATAGCTAATTAGAAGCAGAACTCAGACTAGGACTCGGATCCCTTTGTGTGTTTCTTTCTTCCAGGTCATTCTGCCACATGCCAGTTTAACTTAGAGATCATTAATTCATTCACCATTTATTTATTAACCCAGTGCTTATTGAGCTCTTGTTATCTTTCACACACTAGTCTAGATCAGTTGTTCTCAACCAAGGATGATGTTGCTCTCCTGGGAACATTTGCCAATGTCTGCAGACATTTTTGGTTATTACAAAGGGGGTGGGGATGATACTGACACCTAGTTAGTAGAGGCCAGAGATGCTGCTAAACATCCTACAATGTACAGGACAGACTCCCACAACAATTAGGTAGCCTAAAATGTCAATAGTGCTGACTTTGGAAAACCTGGTCCTAAATGAACAGAGATACCTGCTTTTGTGGAGTCTATAGTCTAGTGTGGGGGGATAGATGATAAGCAGCACATATCATGCATACAGAAATTGCAGTCTGTGTCAAAAAGTGGTTCATAGAAAGAATGAAAAGGTGGAACAGAGTGAGGAGGAGTGCTGGTAGGTGCTGTAGGTTGTGATAGAGGGTAGGAAGGGCTGTTATTTTATCTTATTTTTGAGATGCAGTTTCGCTCTTGTTGCCCAGGCTGGAGTGCAATGGCATGAACTCAGCTCACTGCAACTTCTGCCTCTTGGGTTCAAGTGATTCTCCTGCCTCAGTCTCCTGAGAAGCTATGACTGTATGATTACTTCCCTTAATTGCATCCAGAATTATGCAAAATTTTGGGGATATGCTTGAAGGCTTTTATAGGCACACCACCATGCCCAGCTAATTTTTGTATTTTTAGTAGAGACGGGGTTTCACCATATTGGCCAGGCTGGTCTTGAACTCCTGACCTCAGGTGATCTGATTGCTTCGGCCTCCCAAAGTGCTGGGATTACAGGAGTGAGCCACCACGCCCGGCCTAGGGCTGTAATTTTAGCCTCTTTGGAAGGTAAATCAGGAAAAAAAAATTTACTTCTGGAGGTTAAGCTCCATGACCTGGAAATGATCAGTCCTTTGGGTCCAGCCCAGTGCTGCAGAGCTTTGGATAATTCAACCTCAGAGATCACCCTCACATCAAAAAAATATATAACCTTCCTGAACCAAGGGACATCTTAGCCTCCAAATAAAAATAGAGAAAACTGCCATGTGCTGGAAATAATAATTATTTTCTGCCCCTTTTCAGGAGTGTTTAAATTCTCTTTCTTAACACCTTCAGTGCTCTATCATCACTAATGCAGGACAGTGTTAATTTGATGGAATTTTTATTGCTTGTTGTCAGCATCGCACTTTTCTTTCAGAGCAAAAATAGTGTGAGTTCAGCCTCTCTCAACAGCACTGCAAGATTTTTTTTTTCTCATTGTGCAGAGATTCCTCTGTCTGTTTAGGTTGATTTCCTAAACCCAACAGAAACAATTTAAGATATTAATGTCCTGGGGAAGTTGTAGTAGTTGTTGATGCTGATAAAACTTGGGCTAAGAAAGTGTGTGTGTGTGTATGTGTGTGTAACAACCGCCCCACTGCTTTCCAATTTATATTAGATCAACTTACAGTTTTTTTTGACTTCATGATGGTGTGACAGTGACATGCATTCAGTAGAAACCATACTTCAAATTTGGAATTTTGATGTTTTCAACACTTTATTATGAAATAGGCTTTGTGTTGGATGATTTTGCTCAACTGTAGACTAATGTAAGTGTTCTGAGCACTGTTAAGGTAGGCTAGGCTAAGCTAGTCTGTTCAGCAGGTTAGATGTATTAAATGCATTTTCAACTTAGGATATTATTTTCAACTTACTGGGTTTATTGAAATATAAACCTATTGTAAGTCGAGGAGCATGTACCTACACAAATACATATATAAAGCTACACATGCATACACACATGCAAACATAGATATACATTTAAGATTTTACTAAAAAATTATACTAAAATTGTGGTTTTGGTAATTTGGTGTCATATAGAGGTACTTGCTTTCTTGGTTGCTCTCTTGTTTCTTTACCAAGCACTGGCACCAACAAATGTTTGTTGAATTGATAAACAAACTGCCAAAAGCAGTTAGCGATTACTGGATTCCAACTTATTTTTCCACATTTGCATAAACTGATTTATGTCACTGAAACACAATTTGGTAAATATTGGTAAATATATAGCATATTGTTATGGAGGTATCATTGTGATATATTTATTCATTTCTGTATCTGTGTTTTTTGTTTTTAAAATGATTGCAGGGGATATAATTTGACTCAGGACTTCTGAATTCAGGGAGCATAAGACTCTTAGTAGTTAATACTTTTTTCCTATACATTCAACCTAGGGAGAGAATATTAAGCAAGAGAATAGATTTCAATAAGTGTTCTCAATTTAAATGTATTTAAATTGATAATATTGAAGAAATTATGCACAGCACAGCATTTAGTTTTGGGTGCCATTTTATCCTATCAAATAACTCATTGACCAGTTCACTGGATGTGTGTTCATTTTTTTTCAGTGCTATTTCTTCACAATTGAGTTTGGTCTTTGCAAGCAAGAAGGGCAACTGCGGGCATATGGAGCAGGACTCCTTTCCTCCATTGGAGAATTAAAGGTATGAAGCTGTGAAAGAAAATACCCTTCCCATGCAAACTGGTTCAAAGTCACAGGAAATATTGATTTGTTTGTCTGAGCATTCCTACTCACAGATACTCCATAAATATTTAACATAGAGGATTTGGCACCTCGGATGTGGGTGCCGACCTCACTTTTTGCACTTCTGAAAATGGGTCATGCCTTTTTGGGTTTGTGGTGTGACTCAAATGGATGAGCAGCCATGTATATAAATCAACAGCCATGACAAATGTATGCCCAAATCTTGGGTAACAAATGGCTGGGCTAAATTTAGTGCTGAAAAGTGGGCCGTGAGCTAGCAGTGATCCTACCGATTGAAGTTCACTCGTGAGCGTGGCTTGGCTCCTCTGATTTCCAATACCTCCCTGGCTCCTTTGGACTCCCCAGCATCTACTTCCTAAAGGGGAGTTTGATGTTATTTCAGCTTCTTCAAAGTTAATGTGCATTAAAACCTGTGTGGACATAAACAATTTGGAGAAATAAACCAAATAAGTATATTATCAGAGAGGTATCTATTATGTGTAATGATGCCTAAAGAATGTGATTTTTTTTGGTTTTAAAATACAATAAAATGGTCATTTTTTTCAGACATGTTGAGACCTGGAATATTCTGATAATTTAAATATTCTTGCCATTTAAGAATTGCCATTTATACCATGGGGGGATAGCAAGTTTTGGTGAATTTTAAATGCAGTGTGATATACAATCTAGAATAGTACTGAAAACAATTGAACCTTTCTTTGACTATTCAGACTAAGGTCAGGATTATGGATCATTCTTGAGTTTTTATTTTGAGCATGATTATCCTTATGTAATATAAATGGGAAGTATATAGTTATTGATACTTTTTGGCCATTTGCATTATTGAGAGATGCAAAGTAATTATAGTTTTATTGAGTCTGGTTATTTGATGACTTCATTCATTCCTCAAACATTTGGTTGAACACCTAGTGCATGTACTATGGCAGTCACTGGGGATAAAAAGACAAGTAATAATGATGAAGAATAAGAAGAAAGGCCAGGTGCATTGGCTCATGTTGTAATCTCAGCACTTTGGGAGGCTGAGGTGGGCCGATTACCTGAGGTCAGGAGTTCAAGATCACCCTGGCCAACACGGTGAAACTACACCTCTACAAAAATGCAACAATTAGCCAGGCTTGATGGCGGGTACCTATAATCCCAGCTACTCAGGAGGCTGAGGCAAGAGAATCACTTGAACCCAGGAGGCAGAGGTTGCAGTGAGCCGAGTTCATGCCACTGCACTCCAGCCTGGGAACAGGGGAGACTCTGTCTCAAAAAAAAAAAAAAAAAAGAAAATAATGATAACAGCCAGAACAAGCATTTAAGTAGACAATATTTCTGGTGCTTTAGACATATTAACCCATGTAATGCTCATAAGAACCCAGTGAGATAAGGGATATTTTTATCACAGATGAGAAAACGGAGGCATAAAGACATTAGAGAACTTGCCTAAGATCACACAGTTAATAAGTGTTGAGCTGGGCTCAAATCCCAGCCATCTAGGCTCTAGGATCTGAGCTCCTAACCACTAGGCTGCACTCCCTAGGATCCCTGCCATCGGAGAGTTTACAGTACACTTTAGTGCAAGAGATAAGCAACCAACCACATAATACAAAAAGTGTGACAATGCAAGAAATGTGCCTGGCTCATATTAGGCCATTCCTGAGAAGCCTTCCTGTCAAGGGCCCTGCTGTCCATGGTGATTCTTGAGGGATGGAAAGGGTAAACAAGGAAAGGATGGGGTACACAGATGTGTCAGTGGAGGGCCACGTGTGGACCCTCAAGATTCTAGTTGAAATCTGGTCCATTGGAAGAACTGTCTGGGGTTCACTGGAATACAGGATAGTAATATTCAACCTAACAAAAACTTGATGACCTGATGTAATGTGGTAATTTTTTTAAAAACTAAATTCTCAACAAAGAATCTATTTGGTGTTAATCTTAGTGCAGTGGGCAAAGCCCACAGCAACAGCGTGATGTCATACCCCATAAGACCATGCACTCTATAGAGTGTTTCTTGATTTCCCTGAATAATAGAGTCAGAAAATGATGTAGCTCTTGAGCTGTGTCTATTTACATCCTCCTCAGACGTTTATAAGTTGCACCAGAAACGAAGGAAACAGATCTCTCTCATGGCCCTGACTTTCCACAGGGCCTTCTGGTCGGGTTAATGAGGCATGTGTGGGCAGCATTAGGATGAATCTGTTGTTTTTGTTCCTACCAGTGTGGACAGAATCATCTGGAAATGGAAATCAGCCAGAAATACGTACCAAGAAGGGCATTGTTCATAGAGTACCTTCTTGCTCTGGTCCATTACTTCCAATCATTATCGTTCTTCCATTCTCAAATTCCAATACCTCAACATCCCTACGATTGCTATGATTGGACCATTTTTACAGTTCAGAAATACTTTCTATGTGAAATATCTTCTGATTTTTCACAGAGAATATGTAACACAAGATGCTTTCCCTAGCACCTCTTCCCCCACATTCTCCTTGCCCTGCTTGTGAAGGTACCCAGAGCCCTCTCAAAGCACTTCTGAGAACTTTTAATCTTTATTTGAATGAAAAAATGGTAGTCCTGGACCCATGTAGGGATAACTTTATTAATAACATTATCATTATTCCTGTGTAAACAAGCTTACAGTTTTGAGTGCAGTTACCTTTTGCAGTAAAATATTTTATGCTGTTCCAACTGCAGCCCAAATGTAAGTCCCAGCTACCAGAGGGTTTTGGTGTCATCTTTATAACTTTTTAGATGGAGTTGCTGGAGGTTTTGGTGTCATCTTTATAACTTTTACATAAGTATCCACAATCACCTTCTCTTCTTAAACAGAACATATTCTACACTTTGTGCTATAAGGGGCTAAATTTTCCTGAGGCATAGATGTTGCTCTTTAGAGCTGGCCAAGTACTTCCAAGTGGTATATGTGTAGTTCAGATAACTTTCATTTTTTCCTCTTTTTTTTTTGACAATGGAAACTTATTCTTTTTGAAGATAGAAACAAAATAAATATGGAAAAGCTTGTAAAAGGTAGCATAAATCTTATAACCATAAACACCACCTTTTCCCCCACAGCAATGGTTGCCCCTCTTTTATTCTAATGATCTGTTCTGTGGTGTACTTACAGGAATACCAAAAAGTGCATTTGGGTGGGGCTTTTCCATACCTTTCATCCCTGTGGAGAACAATTAACAATGAGCTGAGTCACCTGGATCACTGACTTTAAAGAAAAGTTTGAAAGTAGGATAATTGCTTTACCCAGAGTCTAACTTGTGTCTTTCACACTTTTTCTCTTTATCCTGAGTTGATCTAACTATATGTCTATCATTTTTGATTTATTATTTGCTTGCTTATTCATTTATTTTGTTCAACAAACACAAAATTGGTGGTCCAAGATTTCAAGAACTTGGAATGTAGTAGGGAAATTCTAAGAAAGTGATGATATGGATCTTTGTTGAGTCCAATTCTCTTAGAGAAGTGACAGTAAAGTTTTTTCACTTTAGGTGGTGAGGAAATGATTGCTAGTCAATGAATTGGCTGAGTCTTATACAAAAGTTAACCTATCTCAAAAGCAAAAGGCAATTTCTACTTTTCATGAGTAAGGGTAAGGTCTAGATATTTATATCTTTCAGGCCAGAGATTAGATTTTTTTTTTTTTTTTTTTTTTTGCAAGTAGCCTTAACATCCACCCCATAGTAGTTGCTGACATATTACATATAAATACATCTATTTTGCTCTTTGGGTTTTGAAAAAGCTGATGGTTTAAACAGAGTTACTTACGATTTTTTGGCTTTAGTTTTAGGATATCTTGCATGGCAAATTTATTGTGTTGCCTTGATATAGCTATTAATCAGCATTCTCAGAATAGCTTTATATTTAATATAAGCAATTTGTATTTATTACCACTTGCAGCAACTCTGGGAGGTGGTCAGAATTACTGCTAGTCTGTATAGAAGAGGCCCAAGGGCTTTGCGGGTTCTCTGGTGTCATCTGTTTGGTCAGTGGTGTGACTAGAGTAAGGACTCACTGCTCCTGAGTTCTCACACATTTACCTTGTTCAGATGGCTTTCGAGTCCCTTCCTCCTGCTCTTTCTTCTCATGAAGTTGGTAGTGCTGTTGGTAATGACAGAGTAAATGCTGGATGTTGGGAGCTGGAAACCGTGTTTTTGGTTTTTGTGGAACGATTGCTTGAAGATGGAGGTTGTTCCCTTGGCCCTGCAGCTTATTCAAATTGGTGTAGCCTAATTGCCAATTTAAAAAAGTGTAATGCATCATTGCCTAATTTGGTAATGGGGATATAGATGTCACATTGTGCTGTTTAGCAGGATAAGGCTTTGAGGGAGGCTCAAAAATATTATATAGACACATAATGCATTTATACATATATGTATGTATTTGTTGTTCTTTTGATGTGGGAAAAGATGATTGTGGTGTGAGTGTAGGGTGTTTGCAAATTCTTATTCAGAATCTAGGGCCCAAACTATTCACAAACCTGACTTCACACTTGAGGTTTTTTTTTTTTCCAACTTTAACCAGTCCTAATATAGATAGTGAGGATCACAGGGTTTGCATCTAGAATAGTTGAGATAATAACTGTCATTGCAAAAGCAGGTGTCTGGGAAGAAGGAAGATTTTAAACTGATGAACCCAGGGCAGGCACTATCATAGTTTAGGACCTGAAAGCCTCAGATCTGGGGCCATTTCATTCTCTATGGGTTTCAGACCCCTGAGGGAGGAGGGCTGCACAAATGGTGGAAGGTTTGGCTGAACACATTTGTACACAAAGCATCATCGCTGGACTGAATTAGTGATGATAACTAAATATACTGAGCACTTCCCATGCCAGGCACTTTGCATCCATTACCTCTTTTAATTTTGACCACAACCCCAGGTTATAGATGTGATTATTAGTATTTCCATTTTCCAGATGAATACTCAAATAGGCTTACAGAGGTAAAGTAATTTGCCCAAGGACACGTAGTTAGGTAGAGATGGAGTCAGATTTACACCTCAATTCTTAACCATAAAGACCTGTATTCTTAACCATAAAGACCTGTATTTTTAACTACCTTATAGTATTGTCTACTAATAGTTGGATTCTGGGAAATTTTTTATATTGAAAAGAAATTTTTATATTAAAAAAACTGGAATGGCAAATAAGTCTTAACTTGTGCACCAAAGTCAATTAATTGGTAGTAACCGCCACTGTGGTGAAGGGTGGGAAGTCCATCCCCAGGCCCAGTGGGAAGGGCTGCTATGGTCAATTTATTGTGGCTGGTATGGAGGGAGGTAAAGGTGGTATGAGTGCTGTATACTTACAGTCTGTTAAAATTATATTTCAAGAAGAGTCTTAGAATTCATCTAGGTCAATCTTTTCAGTTTATCAAAGATAAAGCTGCCGCCCAACATGGGGTAGTTTCACTCATTTGATATTATACGTCTAGCCTCTGGAGACAGCTACATTTAGAACCCAGGTCCCCTGGTTCCCAGCCCTGTGCCCTTGTCTCTAGCACCATGGATAAATCCAAAATAGTTCTTTTAGAGAGTGTTCTGAGGAGAGAAGGTGACTCTCAAGCATTCCTGTACTTTAAAAATGGCTTCAAAGTAAAAGATTGTCAACCAGATTCTGTCAGCATTATAAAGCTTCTCTCTGCAGGAAGTTGGATTAATTCTTACAAACTTCAGGATATCAGACTGCTAACATTACAAGATGGAATCACTGCAGAGTTCCCTGGGGACATCAAGTAGTTTGGTTCAATGTTTACAGAGAATCCACTCTGGACATAGAGAAGAGGGTACAATAGCTGCTCCCCAAAATGAGGGGCTTAGAGTGAGACCTGGATAGAAACTGAGAAGCAAACTCAGTTGGACTTCTCCATTGGGCAATAGAAGGTGGAATCAAAGACATGGATGCTATTTTATACCTGTTGGGACACACTGTAGTATTCAGAGATGGGAGACTTCGTGGCCTGCATGGATGTTCCTGGAACTCAGCACACAGCTCATGGTCAGGTAAATGAGGCCATTTATATGGGTGATCATCACTTCATTTGTTGGCTTCATTCACTGGCTGCTCCCCCAACTCCAGGTTCTTGTCATCTCCAGGCTAACCCATGGGTACCATTATTACCCCCGTATTCATTAACAGCCAAACAGCAGCACTGGTCCCATACTCCCTGGGTGGAAAGGTCTCCAGCAGGTAACCAGCATATCACATGCATAGCAGGCTCCTGAGGATAGTCTGCATTTTTGAGAACTTAAGACAATTAACTTCCAGTTTTTCCTTTAAATATTACATTGGCCAAGTGTGATCTATATTGCCTAATGGTCTGTCTCAAATTACACGTGTGTGAACCCACTGTTTTTTCTTGAAATCGGGGGCAGTGTGTCCTATGCTCTGGGCCTTTTCTTGTTCTACTTTAATCCTTTTTAGCTGTTAAAATGACTAAATAAGTATCTGGATATCCAGTGGAATTGTCACAAAATGATTTTTTTTTCCAAAACCACACTGATTTCAGTCTCTGTCGTTGCATACACACCTCTGGAGGCATCCTCTATATATAGTGACTGCTAAGGTTGCTAATGTCTTATAGAAGCAATGGAGACACAAACAGATGAGTTTCACTTCTTTCTTGTGCTTGTCCTTGACCCAGTGAAATGTCTTTAGCTTAGCAAGGATGTCCCAAGGGAGCCATGGCTTTAATGTTCTTACAGCCTGTTCTGCTACCATTCTGGCCATGCCCCTGAATGCAGGGATGAGAGAGTAGAAAGATTGAACACATTGAGCCAGCCACTGTCCTTCTTTCCATATGTACTGATGGATGAACGGACTATCAGAACAACATAGTACATTAATTGTAACTAGAGTGTATGGATGCAAAGAAAGCTAATTTGAATTCTGAAAATCACGGCAAGCCAATAGGAAGCCAATTTTTGCAGAGAAGCAACAGCTTTCATAAAGGGACATTTTGTTTCTTGAAACTGCGAATTTGTTTCTAAAATTGTGGACAGAATTATTGGTCATGTGGAACCAAAATCCCTTGATGTTCACTGCCCTGCATTGAATCTAGCACAAATGCATTTGCAAGTGTAGTGACCTTCTGCTTATAATGAAGTTGTTCTGTGGGCCAAAAAAAATGAGTTCACGCTGAGAGGCCCTCTGCATTCTGTGATTCATATGTGCATTTATCTGGACAACGGAACTTTGCAGGAAAGCAAATCACATGCAGGGTGCCCTTTCTCTTACATGTCAGTCTTTTGGTTCTCAATTGCATTTTCAAACTTAGGGAACCACAGACTTCTTCATGGAGGGCTATAAATCATTCCATGCATTTTGAAATTGTTGGAGGAATGCACAAAGAATATTGAACAGGAAAGGGTTTTCAGAACTTCTCCAGGGAACTTTAATTGTTAGACACTGAGAAGGTAGAAAAGCACAATGGGTAGAATCCAGAGGCTGGGATAGAGATTGTCTTCAAAATCTTCCAGACCTGGACTAAAGTTACTCAGAGCTGGACTAAAGCCCCAGTTTTCCAACTCTCAGTTCACGGCAGTTTCTGCTACTCCATTTTTTTTCTCTCTGCCTCTCTCTCCCAACTAATTTCCCCTTAAATTAAGAAAAGAATCAAGAGGAGTATTTCTCAAAATATAGTTCACAACCACTTATGTCAGAGTCACCTTGGATTCCTTTAAAATGAAGATTTCTGGGTTTCATCCAGACCTGCCAAATGAAATTGAGACCCTGGATATCTGCATTTTCATAAGCTCCTTAGTGATTCTTATGCACATTGCGTTTTAGAACCATCAATCTAGGGTCTATAAATAGCCAGGCAGCACATGGCAGGAAATGGCCACTAACTTTTAACATCACTGAATTTATCTTGAGAATATAGTCATTCATTGTTCCCTGCTGTTCTTAGTGCCAGTCATGTAGTGAGCTGAACGGAGCTAATGATGGTTCCAAGAGTAATTACACCAGCTTTCCTGTTTTTCTAATACCTGCTCTTGGCGTAACTCTAACTATTAGTATGAGCTCCTTTTCTCCTCAACTGGCAATATGTATCTGCTGTATATTGCTCTGCTGTAGTTGGTGGAAGGTAAATGAATGCTTTGTAAGTATCCTCAAATATACAGGCCCACTCCAGACTCTGTTGATACACAGTACCTGGCCTCAAAATATCCTGCAATGAGTCAACAAATAGTTTAGTCAGAGCCCCAATTATCTCTCCACGCAGATAATTATTACTTCTGCCATTTAAGTGAAATTTTAGTACATTTCTTATAGCAATACATTTAGGAGCATATTTATGCTGTCCCTGCTTCTATTCATAGCATAGATTTAAAATCCCATTTCTGTGGGGGTATAACTCTGAACCGTCCTTCAGTATGAATTTGGCTGGTAATAAATTAAATAATACCATAATCTCATTTTCTCCCACAGTACCTAGTAAACTTAAAAAAACAAAGCAAACAGACAAACAAACAAAATCCTAGTGTCCCATTTACCCTGCACACAGGAGAGTTCTATATTTCATGACAGACTAGTAACTGAGCAGCTCTGTAGGATTACCTAGCTATCAAATGTGTTGTAAAAATGTGATGTCATGGCACTTTGGAAGTCTCATTACAGAGTTTAACGGGTTTTGTGGTATATTTTGCAGCATGCCCTTTCTGACAAGGCATGTGTGAAAGCCTTTGACCCAAAGACAACTTGCTTACAGGAATGCCTTATCACCACCTTCCAGGAAGCCTACTTTGTTTCAGAAAGTTTTGAAGAAGCCAAAGAAAAGATGAGGTAAACTTTTTTTTTTCTCCTACCTAGAGAAAATAACTCTTTATTTTTCTGTCTCTATTCCTTCCTTTTGTCTATCTCTTGTACCAATGAGGGTTGATCACATCTCTTTCTATTTCTGTTTATTCTGCAGGGACTTTGCAAAGTCAATTACCCGTCCCTTCTCAGTATACTTCAATCCCTACACACAGAGTATTGAAATTCTGAAAGACACTAGAAGTATTGAAAATGTGGTGCAGGACCTTCGCAGCGACTTGAACACAGTGTGTGATGCCTTAAACAAAATGAACCAATATCTGGGGATTTGATGCCTGGAACCAATGTTGTTGCCAGCATGATCTTTTTGCGGCTTAGCAGCAATTCCGTCAGTGTCATATAGCACAAATAACCTTCTGTGTCATGGCTTGGCTAATAAGCATGCAATTCTGTACATCTATACCATCTTGTAACTCACTGTGTTAATATCTAAAACACCATAAGAAACCCAATGGCAGATAACCACTCATTGTATGAAAGAATGTAATATGTTTAAATGTCTTAAAAAGATTTGACATTCCTGCTTAGTGTCCTTAACCAAACTGCATCTGCTTAAAATTTGTAAACAAATAGCCCTCTTACGAGTCTAACTTAAGCCCTTTTCTTTTTCAGATCTAAGCCTTTCCTCTGTGTTCATTAGCTAAAATGAAAAAAGCAGTGAAGCTATTTCCATTTTCAACAGTATCAGTGTTTTCACAGCGTTATTTGATATAAACCCAGAATTGTAGGAAACTTCTCATCACAATAACAAAAGATTCAATATTCTGTTTCAAAAATTGTTGAGGTAATACAGCGTTGGAATGATTTTAGGTTGAGTATTTACACAATGCAAGAAAAGACCTTTTACAAATGGAATATGTAGGTTGCATTGACCTTGTAGAACCTGAGTTAGGAAAAGCTTCCTGAAGCATTTTGGAAGATAGTACTTCCAGAAAGGACAGTCTTGGGACTATGAATTTTTTGCTGAAATAAAGTAAATTATCATGCTTAGGAGTTTAAACAATTTTTTTTCTGGGCAGAGGAGAATAAAATCACAGAGCTATAAAGATCATCTCTGATTTCAGAGATGTGGAAATTGAGTCACAGAGAAGTTGTGATTTGCCTGAAGCAGCACAGTTAGTTGTGCACTAGCATTCATAGTCCATTGCACTTTCCTTTCGTTTTCCTGATAAATTCGTCCTGGTGTGTGCATGTGTGAATATGTTATTGGAGATGGGAAATAATGCCTATCCAAACTAATGTTTATCAGTAAATAGAACTTGGTTTGTGGTCAAGGGTTGCCAACAGTATATTTGTGGTTTCCCCTCACAGCTGCACATCAGTCCAGATCTATGGAAGGTTTTCCACTTTCCCAAAGTTTGGGCAACTTTGGGTAAACAGTAGTGACGCAGCACAAATTTTTGGTGGTCTTTGCAGTAAAAGATGACATTAAGTGGTTAAGTGAACAAATAGAAAACTGCTGAGAGTGAACGAATTTCTTCGGATTCCCTCACCGAACATAACTACTGTTCTTCTGATTCTGCATTTGGTAGTAACGAACACTGGACTGGGGAAGGAGGGGGCAAGAAAAACTAGAGAAAAAAAAATGACAAAATAACTTTTAGCAATTTAAAATATTTACTTGAGCAATTTCCAAAGATGTTCTTTTAGTAAGAAATTACATACAATTTTAAACTAATTCATACTCTTATATGGAGCCCACTAAGGGTCAGAAATCTTTGAACTAAATATATTCAGGAAGAACATGAGAAAGAGCTAAAAGACACATCAGGGAGAGATCAAACTAAAACGAAAAGCCAGATGTTTGAGTGTTGGTTGTCTTAACGATTGAGGATCTTTTATCTCTGAAGCATTCTCAGAACAACTGAATTTTGAGAAATAATTTGGTGGATAGAATGTGAGAGTCACAAAATATAGACGCTATTCGGGGTGAAGGGAATAGTGCCTTGAAAAATTGGTGGTGGAGAAATGAGGAACAAGCTAAACCAAATTTAAAAGATCTAGATTGATCAAGCAGTCATAAATTTTGATAGTTTCATAGATCCGTAAATATATAGCTTCTTATATCTTGCTTTGCTAACTTTAGATGACCCTGAATAAATTACTTATAAATTAGAATCCAGAATCATAATCCAGAATAGCATATCCACAAATTTTCAGAACTGGTTGCTGAATTTTCTCAGAGAAGAAAATTGCCTAAGAAATGCTCAATGTCTGCCTTTGGTGTTATTTTCATAATTTGGTATTGCTTTAGACACAAGTCCTAGAGTCCTGTCATATATATATATATTCATTAAGAAACCCCTACAAGTAGCCATGAAGCTTCCCCCTCTAGTCGCATGAGATTAGAGCTTCTTAATTAAATATACTTGAGAGAGAATTATATTTAATTGTAAACAAATTCCCTCAACAAAAATAGCATTTGAGGTGTCTTCTGCTTGGCTTGTAGTGGAATCCAGTTTTCTAATATGTGCAAAATCTATCTTGTTTCAAAAATAGAAGAGTTATAAAGTAAATGGGCTTTCCCACAGAGCTTATATAGGTATCATACAAGGAAGTGGAATTACTTGATTCTTTTTAGATTTGTTCTCCATTTGGAATAGCAGTAACCGTGGTTTTCCCCCTGTGAAACAATGGAATCACGGTTTTCATTTGTTGTGAGCATTTAACATGCAAATGCCATTACAGCTAATGGTGGGAAAAATCCTATAAAATTTAAAAGCCGTCATAGGAAAAGTGTTGGCAGAAAAATTCCCTGTAAGGAAATAGTGTAACAAAATAATCACAGCCAGCTTCTTGTCATATTTGATACCTGCTCAGTGTAACCATTTATCTCAATTACGCTTCATAACCTAAAGCTAAATTAAATAGATCCAAGGGCAATTATAAATTTAAAGACACTTGCTCACTGTCATCTCACGGTGAGTTGTTACTTTATTATGGCTTTGCTGCTGACTTCTGTAATCAACTAATCAGAAATCAACACAAAATTCCTGGCAGGACCAGGGTGCTTATGCGTCACACTTTGCAAAAGATAGCCAAAATCTGATTAGTCCAGTTTTATTCTTGAAGCATTTTAGTCTATTATGAGTTAGAATAAGGCATATGGTATATTCTTGAATGTTCATTTTATTTGGCATAATAAAAGCATAATAGACTATTTATAAATTATACCTTGTAAGAGTGGGAAAATTTGACCTGAAATTTCTTCTTTTTTTTTTTTTTCCACATTAGTGGTGAAAATTGTGAGACTCGGGTTTCTGACTTAGTCTCATTTATTTACTGTGTAATTTACAAACGATGCTTTATGGGCATGATATATCTGTGCTTGTCTTGCTTGCTTATAGTAAATGGGCCTGAGCCTAATGATTGTGAAGTATTGCAACATTTACCAACATGAAAAGTCTGCAATGTAAAACAGTGTGCTTTAACGTGAAATCGAATAGAAATACAGAGTTTCATTTTCAAATGGAGTCATGGCTGGCATCACCTCATTTTCTTCATTCGAGAAGGAAAACATTAACACAAGATGTAGTTGTCCTCCAATTCATTTGATTTAATTTTCAACTTCTAAAGAATCAATCCCTGATGTTTATTCTCACAAACTTGTATTACTTACAATGAAGAAGAAAGCAGTTCAGAGTTTTCTGGTGTGTCTGAGATTTTTTTTTTTTTTTCTTTTTGGAAAATGGTTATTATGCAAATTGTCATGTTCTGGGGAGAGTCAAGGGAATTAACAATGGGAGACTGCTTCTTGTAATATTAGATTTGCAAATGTTTGAAATAAAACCAGTTCTAGAACATAAAACGGTGATTCTTTATAATGCGACTTGGAGTTTCAAATCATTCATCCAGTTTCTTGGAACATGTCAGGCACAATATCAGCATTGTTTTAGACACTGAGGATGTAGTGATGAATAAAGTAGAGGAAAGTTTATACTCACTTTGAATCTACCTTTTAGAGGGAGATACAGGCAAAACAAAACAAAACAAAACAGATTAGTTGAAATCACAGCAAGTTCTATGAAGAAAATAATCAGGATGATTTGATAAAGAGAAATGGGGAGATGGTGTCAGGGGGACTGGAAAGGCCTTTCTGAGCAGGTGGCATTTGACCAAGAACCAGGGATGAGATGGAGTCAGGCCTGAAGAGGGCCATGGTTAGAGTGCTATCGGAAGAGGAAACAGGAAGGACTGAAGGCTCCAAAGCAGAAATTGGGTTTATGTGTTTGAACAAGAGACAGATTGTCAGTGGGTGGAATGGAATTATATAAGGGCAGCATGAAAGACAAGGATGAGGTAATAATACAGGGTTTCACAAGAGCTCAGGTGCACTCTCCATGCAGCGGAAGGTCACTAGAGGAATGTGAGGAAGACAGTAACAAGATCTGATTTGCATTTTTTTTCTTTTTTTATTATACTTTAAGTTCTAGGTTACATGTGCACAACGTGCAGGTTTGTTACACATGTATACATGTGCCATGTTGGTGTGGTGCATCCATTAACTTGACAAAAACAAGAAATGGGGAAAAGATTCCTTACTTAATAAATGGTGCTGGGAAAATTGGCTAGCCATTAGTTGATTTACATTTTTAAGAGCTTGCTTAGGCTGCTCTGTGGAAAGGGAGTATAGTGGGGTTAAAGGGTGAGTGTGGGAATAAGAGTAGAAGTAGTGAAACCAGTTAGGAGGCCATTGCAATATTGGGGATCTGCAAAATCAATATCTTACTTGATCATGTTGGATGTTGTTAAAAATAGTGGTAATTAAATAAGTTACAAAGTTAAGAGGGTGGGTGTCATCAGATGAAAAACAGAAACTGGAATGAACTGTATCTGGGTTGATTCGCATTTGGCTGGAGAAGAAGGCATCCAAACATACCCTGTGTCTTTCACAAATACTTAAACCTTCCTTTGACAAACATCATGTGAAACTTTTCTGGCCAGTTTTAAGGGAGAAAAAGCTAGAATGAAAAGCAAATGCATTTTTGTTTTCTTGTGACTCACAGATATTGACAACAGAAGCCAAAATAACACAGAAAATGAGGTATTATTGCTGAATGTTGGTGGTGCTGACATATAGGGTAATTCAGGGGGAAAAAAAAACCTCTCTTACCTCTAGGCAAACTGAATACTTGTGTTCACTGTTCACTCTGCTATTTCTGTAGGAATAAGCCATATAAATGTTAGTGGATTAGTTAAGTCTATTTCCACTCTTCTCTCTGCCTCCCATCTCCCCAAATGCATAGTTCAGATATTCCAGAAAAGGTTCACCTGCTGTGATTTTGTCCTCTTTCCAAGAAGGATGGGTCTGGTGCAGCAGCTGGAAGTATATTTCCTTCTTTGGGAAGATTGCAGTGAGCCTGATGTTCAACCCAGGGGCATCTGTGGTTATGGTGCCTGCAAACAGCATTCTCATAATCCAGTCGATACAGTTTTTATAGTTGAACAACAAAAACATCTGACAGATGTGGGCAGGGTACTTTGAAAGCTAGATGGCACAAAGAAATCAAGTTCATTTTCTGTCAAAATCAAATCTTTAAAAAACGGTACAGAACTAGTCCTTAGTTTACAGGTTGCGAAAGGCAATATTAATTATAGGTGGGAGGAAGTTCCTGGTCCCTCCTTCACTCCTAGATCTCTTGCAGTCTCCTTGCTTTTTAGCTTGTTCATTTCCATGGAACTAGCAAGATTGCTGATTCTGTAGGTCTATTATTCCCAAAGGTTTGCAAACCACTGAACACATCTAATGTACAGCTTGCCCAATTTTAGCGAACAGCTAACTTCACAGACGCTAATGAGGCCAATTATTGGCAAGTGAATTTGAAGTGAAGAACGCATTAGATTTGCCACTATAGCAGTTATTTGTTTATCAGGATTGATTGAGGCACACTTTCTTTTGATCATTACATCTGATTGATCACTGCACATGGCATTATGAAAGAATGAGGTTTCCAAGTTAGATAGCTACTTGTAAGAAAAATCTCTACCTTGCAAGGGCAGAACATGTTTTCCTATCCATTTCAGTGTGAAAGCCTAGCCATTAAATTGGAATGGATCCTAATTAGTCTCCTTGCAAATCTCTAAAACTTTTTGGTCTTTCCTGTTGAGCAGAACTTAAAAGAAGCCTAAATTTCTCCCTTGCCCACGTAGAGTCAATATCAAAGAAAATAACTTGCACGGTATTACTGCTGAAAATGAGTGCAGACATAGCAATTCTGATTTGAAGTGGCATTGGAAATTATAATTTGATTCACCCAGCCAAATGATTACTGCAAGTACAGATCATCAGCATGGCCCACTCCAGGACATTTGAATTGGTGATGAGCTGACAGCTAATTGCCAGACTGAGTCTGCCTCTTGAGCTTCTGCCTGAGAACAGAGGGAAAAAGCCCCATAGCTCCTACAAACTCCTAACCTGGACGGAGGCTATTTTTCCATATTGGAAATATGTCTTTTAGGATGATTGTCTCTCTGATCACACCAACCAGCTGTTGTTAGCCCAGTATCCATACCTTTGTTGTCCTATGACTGCACCATAGTTTTCCTTTTGTGAATCCTGTCCCTTGCTCTTATTCCTTACCTTGGGTGGGGCTAATTCCACTTCTCAGTTCTAGGGGTGGGCTTATGACCAATGTTTAATCAGTGAGCTATTATATTCTTCTGGTCACAATGACTGGTTCATAGGTAGGCCGGACCTGGGTTGGGCCAACTAAAGCCAAACCCTGGACTTCTCTGAAACCGTTGAGAAAGAGGTGTGCTGCTTTCTCCTGTAATTTAAGGTGGTAGAAAGTGAGTCTGGAACTTCCATGGATCACCAAATAGAGAATGCAAGGCCAAGAGTAAAAGATAGAGACGATGTCTTAGTGACATTGTCAAGCTCACAGATTTAGCTGTGCATGTAGCTAGATGTACCTTTAGACTTTCTAGGTCCATGAACTAATAAATGACCCCTCCTCTCTGCTCTCATTTTTCTGCATGCTATCACTGGCATCAAAAAAGTGCTAACATCCATGATGAAAGCAAGAGAGAAGGGGTAGAGGATTTTAGATTTGCTTTCTTCACACTTTTCCTGTTGGTTCTGGGAATCATAACTTCCTGAAGAAGTACAGGCAAACCTCAGATATATTGTGTGTTTGCTTCTAGACCACTGCAATCAAACAAATATAGCAATAAAGTGAGTCACACAAATTATTTTGTTTTTGTTTTTTCAATGTACGTAAAAGTTATATTTATACTACACTGTAGTCTAGTAAGTATGCAATAGCATTATGTCTAAAAATGTAGATATCATAATTAAAAATGCTTTATTGCTAACAGATGCTAACAGTCATCTAAGCCTTCAGTGAATCATAATCTTTTTGCTGGTGGAAGGTCTTGCCTTGATGTTGATGGCTACTGACTGATCAGGGTGGTGGTTGCTGAAGGCTGGGGTGGTTGTAGCATGTTCTTAAAATAAGACAACTGTAAAGTTTGCCATATTGATTGACTTTCCTGTTATGAAATATTTCTCTGTAGCATACTATGCTGTTTATAGCATTTTACCCACGGTAGAACTTCTTTTAGAATTGGAGTCAATCCTCTTAAACCTTGCTCGTGATTTAAGAATTATGTTTATGAAATATTCTAAATCCTTTGTTGTCATTTCAAGAGCTCATAGCATATTCACCAAGAGTCAGTTACATCTCAAAAAAACACTTGCTTTGCTCATCCATAAAATGCAGTTCCTCATCTGTTCAAATTTTATCATGACTTTGCAGCAATGTAGTTACATCCTAAGACTCCACTTCTAATTCTAATTCTCTTGTTATTTCCACCACATCTGAAGTTGCTTCCTCCACTGGAGTCTTGAACCCCTAAAAAGTCATCCATGAGGGCTGGAATCAACTTCTTCCATACTTCTCTTAATGTTGATATTTTGACCTCCTCCCATAAATCACAAATATACTTAATGACATCTAGAATACTAAATCCTTTCCAGAAAGTTTTCATTTACTTTGCCCAGCTCTATCTGATAAATCACAATCTATGGCAGCAATAGTCTTACGAAATATGTGCCTTAAATAATAATACTTAAAAGTCAAAATTACTACTTGATACATGGGCTGCAGAATGAACATTGTATTAGCCAGCCTGAAGGCAATATTATTCCCTTGTATATTTTCATCAGAGCTCTTGGGTAACCAGGTACATTGTCAATGAGCAGTAGTATTTTGAAAGGAGTCTCTTCTTCTGAGCAGTAGGTCTCAACAATAGGCTTAAAATAGTCAGTAAATGATGCTATAAATAAATGCTCTTTCATCTAGGTTTTGTTACATTTCTAGAGCACAGGTGGAGTAGAATTAGCATAAGTCTTAAGGGCCCTAGGATTTTTTGCAGTGGTTAACGAGCATTAGCTTCACCTTAAATGTCACCAGCTGTATAACAAAAGAGTCAGCTTGTCTTTTGAAGCTTTGACTTCTCCTCTCTAGCTGTGAAAGTCCTACATGGAATTGTCTTCTGATAGAAGGCTATTTTGTCTACATGAAAAGCCTGTGGTTGGTGTAGCTACCTTCATCCACAATCCTGGCTAGATCTGTATAACTTTGCTGCAGCTTCCCCCTCAGCACTTGTTGCTTCACTTTGCACTTTAATATGATGGTGATGGCTCCTTTCCTTATATCTCATGAACCAACTTCTAGCTTCATACTTTTCTTTTGCACCTTCCTTACTTCATTCAGCCTCAAAAGAATTGAGCAGAGTTAGGACCTTGCTCTGGATTAGGCTCTGGCTTAAGGGAATGTTGTGGCTGGTTTGATCTTCTATCCAGACCACTCAAACTTTCTGCGTACCAGCAATAATGCTGTTTAACTTTCCTATCATGTGTGTGTTCACTAGAGTAGAACTTTTAATTTCCTTCAAGAATATTTTCTTTGCATTCAGTACTTGGTTAATTGGTACAAGAAGTTCAGCTTTTGGGTTATCTTGGTTTTTGATATGCCTTCCTCACTAAGCATAATCATTTCTAGCTTTGGATTGAAAGTGAGAGATGTATGACTCTTCCTTTCACTTGAACACTTAGAGGTTATTGTAGGGATATTAATTGACCTAATTTCAATATTGTTTTGTCTCAGCAAATAGTAGGTTTGAGGGTAGGGAGAGAGATGGGAGAATGGCTGATTGGTAAGGCAGTCAGAGCACATATAACATTTATTGATTTAATTTGTCTTATGTGGGTGTGATTCATGGTGTCCCCAAACAATTACAATGCTAACACCAAAGATCACTGATCAGAGATTACCATAACATATAATAATAATAAAAATGTTTGAAAGATTGCAAGAATCACCAAGATGTGCCACAGAGACAGGAAGTGAAGACATATTGTTGGAAAAATGGTGCTGATAGGCTTGCTCGATGTAGGGTTGCCACAAACCTTCAATTTGTAAAAAATGTACTATTTGTGAAGTGTAATACAGTGAAGTGCAATGAAATATGGTGTGTCTGTACTATTTGTGTCTTTTCGTCCTTCCTATGCTACAGAAATATGGGTTATCTGACTTGTTTATACTCCTCTAATGTTGGAAGTGGTGGGACTTGATTCCAGTGAGATGTGGCCAGCAAAATTGCTCAACGGAAGTATTTAATTAGATTTCAGGTGACAACTTGAGATTCATTCTGTAGGTCAGTCACTGGTTTGTTCTACGGAAAAAGAAAACCAAAGTGAATTCAACTTACGATGAGAGGCAGCTTAGATAACTGGATAAGACTTTTGTTGTCTCAGTTTTTCACTGTAACTCTTAGGATGATCTGGTTTTCATCAGGATGATCTGTTTTTCGTTAGGGCACCTTTAAATAAAACTTGTTTCCCAGACCATAGGAGAGAGAACATGGGCATTGATATCATGTAAACAGAAGTATGAATTCTGGTATCTCTACTTACTAGGTGATCACTACAGAATTATTGACACTTTTGGGGTTTCATTTTAGTTGTCTGAAAAATAGGAATGAAAATACCTCACTTATAGACTTATCATGATTATTATACATATAATTAAACTGTGGTAAGTGGGCTCTGAGCCATTCCACAATTGTCTTTCTTGGAAAAACTGAAATACAGGGCATAGTGGTTGGTGGGTGTTATGTTCTAGTCACCAGACCATCTACTAAAAGGAAGGCCAAATCAATCCCCTCTATATGAGAGGTACTGCGTTCCCAAGGCTTCATTTTACAAAGCAATTGCTTAAGTTGTCTCTGACTAAAATAAACTCCTGGTCAGAGGGAGCAAATTAGGTCCAGAATATAAATGTATGTTATTTGCAGAGCAGGAAAGAGAAATGATAAGTAAAAACAGGAAATTGGAATATTATGTGTTGAGAGAGCAATTCCTTTCATCCTTGCAGCTAATGGGCTGAGCAAAAGTGAACAATTTGTTTCATGTGATGATTTGCTAATACTAACTGACAAGGTTTCCATTTCTGAGTACCATTCCACATTCAGCTGCCTGTTTTGTAGTGCAGTAGTGCAATTATCCATCTTTTGCATTGCATAAACAGAATGGCTCAAATGTATATGAGGAATACCCATAACTGCTTAAGTCCTTCCTGTTAAAAAAAGGAGCAAGGGAAAGGCAATATGGAAAGTCTCCTACTTTCCTTAAAGTAACCATCTGTTTCCTTTGTGATGTCCTCTTTGCTGGAGAATTCACTTTTAGAAAAATATCCTAATATGGGAAGGGGAACAATGGTTGGGTTCATTTTCCCTTTGAGCTTTATTTTTGTCTCCATTTTATCTTTGTTGTAAACAACATTGAAAGGAGCACTAATTCTAACCATCAGCCTAGACACAGAGCAATTACGCTTGTGGCTTGCCTGTACATGGGGAACTAGGGTAGGCCTTGGGAGAGCTGACATATGACAGCCTACCTCATTTCAGTAGGGTTTATAATTAAAGACTGGTTCAGTCTTAGCTTCATTTTCCATTTCCTACATTTATTTTGTTGACTGTTATTTTTGTATCATCTGTATAATTTGGGTTTGCTTGGCAAACTAAAGGGAGCTTTATTGTATGTGGCTAACGGAATCTAAGAGCAGGGATATGGTGGCCTTCAAAAGGAATGAGACCTGGGAACTGAGAATATTTCAGAATTTTTTCTCTGCCTCTACTATGCCTTCTCTGCACATGTGTTTCACTCTACTGTCTGTGACTTTCTTCTCTTCTTTTTTCTCTGCAGATGGGATTTTTTACTTACCCATATACATGATGGAATATGGTGACTTTGTAACTTCTGAGTTACAGGTTATAGTTTTAGAAAAAGACAGACTCATTGCTTCTGATTTCAAATTCCAAAATCTTGGGAAAGGGAATCTGATAGATCCAGTATGGGTCAGCTGTCCATTCCTGGTCCAGTTGACTATGGCCAGCATAGAAGGGTAAAGTGACTTAGATATGACTGCAGAGACCCTCACCTGCGGGTAGGGAGGCTTTCCTGGAAGCAGATGGGCTGGGCAGAAATCTGAATAGATCTTTAGAGTCCAGACTACAACCATTGTCCCTTTTGGAAATCACCATGCCTAACAGAGCTTGTCCTTGGGTCCTAAATGATCGGACTAAAGGGGTTCAATTTATGAACCCCTTTTGGATTTGCTGGCTCTTCATCCAAATATTCTAGTTTTTAGAATGGGTAAAGTAAACTTATACTACAGGTAAAACACCTTTAGCCCATCCATTCTTTCCTTCTCCCTTTTCCTCTCCCTTTCCCTGATGTCATCTCAAATGCAGGCTGGAAAGGCTTCTGGGGGGACTCTTATGTTAAATTGGTGGCTGAAGAGGAGGAATGATGCAAACAGAAGGAGCATCAAGAGAGATAGGAGGCTTAGCAAAGTGTGGTCCCAGCAGCCTGAGGAGAAGGACTTTAAACAAAGGTTAAGGAACTATGGACTATGCAAAACTGAGACTATGGTCTCTCCAGAGGTGTTGGTGGAGACTGTGGGCACTGGGCATAATGATGAGCAAAGCTGGACAAGTTCCATGTTTGTGGAGTGTGTGTTCCTACAGAGATTCTTGCCTTACTCTGGGAGTGATCTTTTTCTTGTTTTTAAGAAGTAGGTAGATTTTATTGCAGCCTGGTTTCTATCAAGATACTATCAGAAAAATAGGCTGACACAACAGATCTAAATCTCATTTGACTAGCTAGATGTCATATATGTGAAAGGTTTGTGGTACCTACTGTGGGAAAATTTGGTCCTGCTTATTTTCTCTGTCTTAAACTTTTCCAAAACCTTTTTCCTTTGTATACTGTGACCTTGTGGTTATGATGGTTTGTGCTGTATAACCTAGAAAAATGAGGGCAGAGGCTGAAGTTTAAGAGGTCTACACAGTGTCAAATGTCTTCTGTAATCTTAGAAAGAAATTGACTCGTTAACTTCACTCGATGCTTCGGAGTTGAAGCTTCTACCTATACGAAAAATGTTGGCTTCAAATGACCACACTTGAGTTGTAAAGATATTTATAGCTTTCCTCTCTCTGTTTTGAAATGTGTAGTATTTTTTTTAAATGAGTTAAAGTGTTTCACTAACTAATCATAGTTTATCATGTAGAATTACCTATCTCAATCCAGAGAAAATTAGATAACTGCACACTAATATTAATCAGCTTGCTTTGTCAAGATTAGTTTGATATCCATTATTTTTAGTATAATTGCTACACATAAAATGGCACCAAAGAGAATGTAACAGTGGATTTGTCTGAAGACAACATCACGTTGTCCTATATATTTCAGAGGCACACACACATACAATTAACCAATGTCTCTCTTTTAGTTTATATAATAATTTTCTTTTTCTTCTTCCTGAATCATATTTAAAGCTTATCAGTCAGTATTCTTCCAGTATTGATGAAGAAACAGGTTTGCTTAGGCTTAGCAGATATGTGGATTTTTTTTTTCTCTGTGAAATTGGGGCTAAGAACGTAGATCCTGGGGTTAAAGAACACAATTGAGTACTCAATTCTGCTACTAACAGGGGTAATTGGCCTAAATGCTCATTTTTTTTTTTCTGTGAAATGAGAACTAATAATGGTACTGATATTATAGAGTGGCTGTGAATACTAAATGAGATGATACATTTAAAGCACTCAGAATGGCACCTACCACCTATCTCACAGAGTTTTTGTGAATAGAATAATATACGGAAAGCATTTGGCCCAACGTTTGACACATGACATTTGTAGACACCCAATAAATGTGAGCTATTATTATTTTATCCATTGTTCATTTTTAATCATATGGTTATATCTTCATAACTTTTCTTTTTTCATACAATTAATATGTCATTACATTGGACATGAGCCAAAGACATACAAGAGTGGAGAATGAAGTGTGAACATTTCCCTTTGTCACCCACCTCTGTTAAACCCAATTAACTGTCAACCTTTGCTTTAGGGAGTTTTTGGTCACCTCATAATCAGTCCTTCCACACCATTCTTTAGCAATGACATTTTCTGTTTTTTGTTTTGTTTTGTTTTGTTTTGTTTTTCAGTTTATTCAAAGGCTCAAGCAAACACAGCTTGGAACTGAGGATATTCTTAAAATGTCTAATCTCTACATCCACTTTCTATGCATTGTATTCACAAACATACACCTTTCTTGGTGTGCTTGTATTTGGGACCATATTATACATAGTGTTCCTTTACTAGCGCTTTAAAACTTGGAGTTATTTCCATATCAAAGTGTGCAAGTCAATCTCATAGATTTATTAAACAACTCTGTCACATCTATAGTACAAATAAGTCACAATTCATTAACTATTTCTGTTTTAATGGATTTTTTATTTGTAATTTTCCATGATTACACATGCTATTGCAATAAATATTCTTTAGGATTCCTGAACATATGTGGCTATTTCATGGGATGGATTTATTTCTGGAAGTGTAATTTCAGCATCGGGGAATGTGCGCATTAACAATTTTGATAACAATAGACAACTCAGAAAAACTTAATGAAAAACATATCATCAATTTAAACTGCCACTAACTGTAAGAATCCTCATTTCTTATATACCTACCAATATGCAATGTCATCAATCATAAATATGTTTTGCTGATTAGAGGAGCAAAGGATAAAAATGTCATTTTATTATTCAATTTGCGTTCTTAATTACCAATAAGGTTACATCACTTTCTTCTGGGAAGTTTTTAGCTGTGATTTCTGTGTCCTTTTCTTAGCCCTGCCCGTTTTCTTCTCTCCTTGCAAGACTCCAGTGACAGGAATGTTAGATCTTTTGTTATAGTTTCATAAGTCCCTGAGGTCCTTTTCATTTTTTTAGTCTATTTTCTCTCTGTTATTCATACTGCTTAATCTCTGCGGCTCTATCTTCAAGTTCATTGATTTTCTTCCTGTCTCATTTATTCTGCTGTTGTCTTTTGTTTTGGCTTTTGTATTTTTCAGTTCTAAAATTTTTATCTGGTTCTTCTTTATATCTTCTATACTTCTGTTGAGACTATTTTTTGTTTGTTTCAAGTATGTTTGTAACAGTTTATTTCAAACATTTATATAATGGCTGTCTTTAAAATATTTGTCAGATAATTCTGCCATCTCCGTCATTTTGATGTTGGCATCTATTGATTGTCTTTTTCCATTCAAGTTGAGATTTTCCTGGCTCTTGATATGATGAGTGATTTTCGATGGAAACCTAGACATTTTGGATATTATGTTATGAGACGCTTAGTCTTCTTTACACCTTTTGTTTTTATTGACTTCCTCCAACACCACTCCAGCAAAGAAAGGGGTGGAGCACGCCTTGTTACTACCAGGTGGGGGTAGAAGTCCAGGTTCCCACTCAGCCTCTGTTGACACCTGGGATGGGGAGGGGCTCCTGTTACTTCTGAGAGAGGGTAGAGGTGCCCTGTCACTGCTTCCATGTCCCCATGTGGTCTCCACTGACACTGTGGGAGAGGAGAGCCCCAGTTACTGCTCAGTGATGATGAAAGTCCCAGCTCCCTACTCATCCTTCTCTGACATCGTCTGGGTAGGGGGTTTGAGCTATTTCCTTACAACTCGGCAAAGAGAAAAGTCTAGGCTCCCCTTTGGATTTTGCTAGTTGGGGTGGGGCCACAGTTTTTTCTGCCATTTTGGCTGCAATAAAGTGGTATTGTCTTGGAAGGCTGCACATTTCCTGGTTCTTTGGGTGTAGAGAGTGGCATTTGCTGGGGCTTTTGTTTTTTTTGTCTGTACCTGTTGTTGTGTCTAGGTTACTGGCTTCTCCAGCACCCAGTTTGGGATATGTAAGCCAGAAAGGAAACCCTGGGAATTTACTGCTATGTTGTTGCTCAGATCCCAAGGTCTCCAACTGGTATGGCTTCTTTTCTCCAACTTTCAGAGTCTTCTTATTGCTGTTTTACATATAATGTCCTGGAGAGTAAGAGAGAAACCAAGAAAGAGAGCTAGTGAAAGAGAGTGCAACACAGAGACACAGAGACAGAGACAAGGAGATATTTGGTCTGCTAATTAGGAACTGATAATTGTTAGTAGGGGAGTAAGAGCACTATGCTTCCAGGTGAGTTAATATTCTGACCAAAACAGGATGAGAACCACAGAGATATAGGTGGGTTCTTACCACTTCCCTCTGCCTTTTCCTTATTTAATTATTTATTTAATTATTTAATTATTTATTTATTTATTTATTGAGACAGACTCTCACTCTGTCACCCAGGCTGGAGGACAGTGGCACGATCTTGGCTCACTGCAGCCTCTGCCTTCTGGGTTCAAGTGATTCTCCTGCTGCAGCATCCCAAGTAGCTGGGATTATAGGGACCCACCGCCACGCCCGGCTAATTTTTGTAGTTTTAGTAGAGATGAGGTTTCACCATGTTGGCCAGGTTGGTCTTGAACTCCTGACCTCAGGTGATCTGCCTGCCTCAGCCACCCAAAGTGCTGGGATTACAGGCGTGAGCCACCATGCATGGCCTGCCTTTCCTCTTGATGAGCTACACAATATACTGCTTGTTCATTCCTTGCAGATACAGATTGGGAATATGACCTGTACAAGCACTGTTTGGGGTGTTGTTGTTCCAAAAACGCAATTGATGTCTCCTAGGGGTGGTAAGACAACAGGATAAGCCGTGAGTTGAAAAGTTTCTCTGCTTTCAATTTGGAATGCAGTTGAATCATTGGAATGACCCAGCCCTGCTCTCAAATCTTCCTTTATGATTCATGGGTAAAATCTGCTGAATTCATTCATTCAAAATATTTACTGAGCACCACCTATTCATTCATATGTATAGATTATGGAGCAAAGTGTCTTATGTGAGGGCATATATGTTTGTGTCTTGTGTGTGTGAATATATATGTGTGCGTATATATCTATATATACACACATAGACATATACACAAGACACATTGCTCTGTGATATAAACGTAATCATGAAGCAAATGCACACATATTACGTTCATACATGGATTTTACAATCACAAACAGAAGACAGTAATGAAATAATCATAAAATTAATGGAAAATGTTACTTTATCCATTATAATGATTGCTATTAAGGAGCAGTATTGGCTCTGGCAGCATCACAGGCTGTCTGGGAAATCTTTCCTGAGGGAGTGAAGTATAAGCTGAAATCCTAAGGATGATGATGAGGTAATGTGGTGAAGGAAATGGATGGACATCATGTGGGGAGGAAAGAGCTTTCCAAGAGGAGACAACAAACAGCATACGTGACTTGGAAGGATGTACAGGTCATCAGCAGAGTGGCCGTGGATAGCATTGTTTCTTTCCTAGTGTGTGTTTGGACCTTATTCATGCCTTGTGCCAATATTAGGTCCATATAGGCCAGCTTCTTGATTATAGAGAGTTACGTTTAAGCCACATAATTATATGGGGCTTAATTAGGAAAATACACTGTCAACAAATAATTGAGTCTGTTTATGACCGGGTTTACCAGACCAAAGGGGAAAATCATAGAATGTTAAATATGAAAAAATGTCCAACTTTAACAATAATGTTAGCTATGTATAATACACTACAGATATCCATTCCATTCAACCGCTATTAATTGAGCCCCTGTATGTGATATGGAAATGTGCCAAAGTAGGGACATTTCCCTTCACCAATGCTCAGGCTAGCTGGGAGACAGATCTGCAAATAAATATATCATCTACTGTTGGAAGATTTAGCCAAATTGAGATTTTAGCCAAACTCTGAGAGGAGGGTAGGATGTATTTCTGCAATTTTCTGGATCTGATCTCTCTTGCTCTTAAAGAGTAACTACTGAACTGGTCAATTCCTGAAAGATGTCTATTAGTTCTTAAAAAAAAACTACCAACATTAGTGACTAGCATGAGCAATTGAAAATGCAACCCGGCCAGGCACGGTGCCTCACACCTGTAATCCCAACACTTTGAAAGGCTGAGGTGGGTGATCACCTGAGGTCGGGATTTCGAGACCAGCCTGACCAACATGGAGAAGCCCCATCTATACTAAAAATACAAAAATTAGCTAGGCATGGTGGCACATGCCTGTAATCCCAGCTACTCGGGAGGCTGAGGCAGGAGAATCGCTTAAACCCAGGAGGCGGAGGTTGTGGTGAGCTGAGATTGCACCATTACACTCTAGCCTGGGCAACTAGAGTGAAATTCCATCTCAAGAAAAAAAACAAAACAAAACAAAACAGTGCAACTCATTTGAACTCTAGTTGGTATTTAGTCCATGCCACTTACTATGTTAATTATTTTGCATGGATATATTCTGTCTCCCCAAGTAGACTCTAAATTCCTTGAGAATAAGGATTGTGTATTACGTGTTTTTGTGTTCACAAGACCTAGCATTGTGTTTTGCTCAGTAATATTTTTCTGATGGAAGGCCAAGATAAATCAGGTTCTGGAAACTACTACTATCATATAAGTAGTACCTGTAGGAACAGGGAGATTTAGGCAACAGAATATCTACTGGTAGATAGAACTGTCTTCAGCCATGTAATTAACATCTATGAATTAGCTACCTTAATACACTCCTATAAACATTCATAAAACTGTATGTTTTGTAAATTATTTTCCACTGCTACTGCCAGTTTTACCAAATTATAGCTTAACTTCCCTTTTGAGATTCAAGGGAATCAAACTTCTTTTGAATGATGTTTTTCTTTATCCTGTTTTTATAAAACTTAAATTTTTTTTTCTTTAAATGGACTTTTCATGATACTTGGGAGGGGACTTGGGAGACATTTAGGTTTTTGGAACATTTAAAAAATAATTTTGAAAAGCAAAGAAAGATGAAAAAAATAACTTCCAGTTGTATGGAGTCTCGTTTATTATTTATCAAATACAATGCTAGGCTAAGCCTTTGAAATGTGTTATACCATTAATTTTCACAACAGCCTGATGTGATAGATAATAAATAATAAAGATGTCTCCTTTTATTATGCTTTTTCCTTTTTAAGGTAAACAATCTGAAATTGAGAAAAGGTAAGTAACTTACCCAAGGTCATACCAAGTGCTGGTGTCATTTTTTAAAACCTGGAATGAGTGACCTCATAGTCCAGTCTCTGACCTCTGTGCTATTTTGCCCTATTTGTGCTGAAATGGTACCAGGCACTGAAACTGCATAGATGAGCAAGACCTAATTCTTGCCCCCATGTAGTCCATTGTCTGAAGCAAGAGAGAAGTCAGAGCCTGTCTGCAGCTTAGCTCTGGAGTCAGGCTATCTGGGTTCAGATTCTAGCTCTACCACTTATTAGCTGAATAACTCTTGACAAGTTACTAAACCTTTCTGTGCTTCAGTTATCTTGCATGTAAAATGGGGATAAAAATGTTCAGGGTTACTGCAAGGATTAAGTGAGACAATACAAGTGAAGCACTTGGAATTGTCCATGGCAGTGCACACAGCAAGTGCTCAATAATGCTAGCAACTATTATTACTATCCTTGGTCATTTTCACTGAGGTTGGCTGAGACCAACTGGGCTGTCATACCCACTGAAGGAACAAGACTAGGCTGAGGATCCCAAAGGGACTCCTCCCATTCACAAAATGTGGGTAGATGAAGGGCCTTGTCTGGGACAATTACTTGGCATTTTCATGGCGCTTAGCTACCACAGCTCTGAAGAAGTTGCTTTTCTCCCAAGGACATATAGTGCCTCTCAAGCTTAGCGTGTCTCCTTCTTCCCATATAACATTAATATCCCATTTTGGCTGGGGCTTTAATTTGCATTTTCTTACTAACTAGAGACAATGATTTTGGTCCTACAGTTTATTTTTAGGTTTAAATAAATTTGGCTTGACCCCACTAAGTCAGAGAACATAGTTCTCCTTTCCTCCTGGGCATACATCTAGATCACATTTGTGATAATTAGGTGTGGCCTTTGTGATAATTAGGTGTGGCCATATGACTGAGTTATGGCTAACAGAATGTTGACCATAGAAATATCTTGCATGGTTATTCACTCTTTCTCTCTCTCCTACCAAGAGCTAGCTGATTGTCCAGGTTGACTTTGGAACCCATGTGATGTACCCTTTATCAGCCTGGGAACTTAAATAACTGTGTGGAGCAGAGTTCACACCTTGTCACTTGCTGTCCATTGAACTGTGATATGACATTGAAATAAATTTCTATTGCTTTAAATCAGTGAGATCTTGAGATAGGCAGGTAGGGTTACCTTAATAGGCTCAATAATTTCTGTCTTATAGGGTGCTCAATACCCTAGCTATATTTTCTATCACTTCCTACAGAAGTGATATTATGTATTTTATGGTACCTCTCTTTTCAATTTCTCATTTCCTTAAAGCCTTGAAACTCACTCATCTCTCAACTCCTAGAGCGATTCTTTTCTTCTTTGCCTGCACCAACAAAGGAGGATGTGCAACTAGCTACTGTCCTTTGATTTTCTCAAAATACTATCATCCAAGGCGTTTATATGCAAGGCATAGTTTACTGAGGGTTCACAGCAATCCTAGTGAATTGCATATTTAGAAATCTGTGTCTTGTAAGTCCTTACTTCACCTACTGTTGTGTTGCTTCACTTCCTGTTCCCTCTCCTCTTTCCATTTGTCTACTTTTCCTCCACCCCCAAATTAACCTTTTATGCAGAACAGTTTGTCTAGCCATTCTTTGGAAATTTTTTTTTGGCTATCAAGGCTATCCCTGCAAAGCTTCCTTGTCCCCAAAAACCACAGTCACGAAGGGATCTTAATTTATTTTGACCTCTAAGCCAGATGCAAAGAAAAAACAAAAAACAAACCCTCTGGCATCGCTTGGGTTAATATGAGATGGCCCTTTAGACTATTGACTATGATGACACAAAAAGCATAGCAAAATCCAGGTGGTAAGCTCCTTTAGAAAAAAATCAGAAGAAATGGCAACAATGGGTGCACATTCTCAGATACAGCTGGGCTAGAACTGAGTTTTTGTTGTCTGTATAGATTGGCAAGTGATCTTCAGTATGCCACAGATGCCCCCACTGCCATCTTCCATGTTATCTCTTATATAGGGACCATTTCACTCATTTATGTCACTTGCCTGCCTCCTTTAAGCATATGAGCTTGCTACTTCTTTTCCATCTGGAAACAGTTTCTATCCTGATAAGAACAAAGTGCTCAACTCTCAAAACAACAAATGTTCTCCCCTGTACACATATACATTGCCCATTTTGCTATTTATCTTGTCCGTGGAAGACCAAAAGTAACATATAAATGTATCATAATTTATCTATTTCTTTCAAGTTGTTAATTTAGGGTGTCTCCAAATCTTTGTGTATAAGTGTTTATTTACTCTCCATGTTCACAGACCACATTTCTTGATGTAGTATCACTTGATGAAGATGTATGAAGAATTTATAGTACCCGTTACAGTCACTAAATTGTTCTGAAAAAGGTGATATCCATAATGGGTATCAGAATTTTGCTTGTAGTGGTTAACAGGGTTACAACTCAGTCTTCAATCATGGCTCCTAAAATACCTGGAGGGGTTTTTAAACGTTGAACTTTAATTTTGACTGAATTAATTGTATGAAATGAAAACTACATAGAGTTTAGTATCTAGTTAACTTAAGTATAATTACATATAATAAACTATCAATGATGATAATGAGACCAGCATTTTAACTCGCCTTTACTAAAGAGTGAGTACAAACCTGAGCTAAACAGCTAAACATGTTTGAGACAACAGTTTTGGTTCCAAATTTTCCTCCTGGTCCATCCAAGTTTTGTTGATTCTTTCCCATGTATTTCATGGTGTCCTTGTTCTACATTAGAAGGTTATTTCCTTCGAACAGATCATTTCTCACTATTTGCAGCAAAGTTTTAGTTTCCTTCTGCTTCTGAAAACTATACAGTCTATTCTAGTGTTTGGAAGAGACTGATACTCTCTTCTATCATGCTAAATACTTCTCATCTCTTCCATCCTACCTTAATGATATTTTAAAGGTCCTCTTCAGAGTCTCTCTTTGTTTCATGGATTGCCTGGTTATAGTAGTTTCATCTAGTATTTTGGATTTAGTCAGAAATATTGGGTCAAATTGTCTAGTAGCATAATCACCAGGATGTTTTCTATGTCACACTGTTAAGTGTCACTCAGGACTGGAGCAGATCAGTTTAATTATTTAACTACTTCTTCACCATATTCATGCAGCCTACACTGGTGAATGTAAAGTTACAATTTACTACAGCAAAACTCTTACTCTGACAAAAGCATTCCAAGGGAAACTTCAATGCAGAGATTCTCATCTATTTAGGAATTCACATGCAGCTTGCCTTAAAGGCAAGTTTGTGGCTGAGATGCTCTTGTAACATTGTTCCTATTCCAATAATTACATGATGAGACTTTACACCAGTAACAACAAAAATCAAAGTTACTGTCCAGTTCAACCAAGTCATGTTTTTTCCAGGTTTATAAAGGATTTACTTTAAGAATGAATCATTGAATCTCTGTGTTTTGCTTGTCTAAAGTAGCATCAGAAGTCCATTAATCTAGTTCAATCAAGACAGTAGTCGGTTAAAGAAGTTAACTGAAGAAGTTGCTTAAAATAGGAATTATTTTAAAAAGACACATTCAAGATTTTACTTACCTTAAAACATGTATATTTGTATTCACTCATCAATATTTTGATGGAGACCCACTGTCTTCATTTCTAGTATGGGTCCCCTGGTTGAAGCTCTGCATTGTCTTTCTTGCATCAACCACAAACACAATTCATTGTCTGTGAGTTCTGGTTTTGCTTTTGTAAGTGGAGCAATAACCCAAAGACATGGGTAAAGCAGTCTGAGTGCTGATACCTTCTATGTTTTTATGATTCTTTAAAAATATTTTACGTTTGTCTCACTCACACCTAATCTGATAGCACGTTTCTTAGTGACTTACCTTTATAAAATCTTTCTAGCATTCCAGGTGGTTTTCAAAGAAGCCACATTTTTGCATTCATATATCATTGACTTATATAACATCTCATGAAACTATGTCATTATGTAATTATAACATTGAATTTAAGAGGCACTAACAGTGTTGGAAACAAACATAACTGACTCTTGGCAAGCATCCAACTCAACTGGTGGGAGTAGAACTGAGTGAACAGACCAGAGAGCAGTCTCTGCCAGGGGCTTTCTCTCATCTTTGGGCTTCAACAGAAAAGCTTTGCAGAGAAAGGGAAGCATGTGGATAAGTAATCTGGCAAGTTAGCTGAGTGGAAATGGGTTACGAGAGTTCTACTGTACTTTTAAGATCCTTATTAAATGCTTTATAGAACAATTTGAGTGCTACTTGCTATGATTTCAGTTAAGGTACGAAATATTTTGCAGAAATGCAAAATCTTTTACTTTGAGTTTCTGGAAAATTTTACGTGTTACATCATTGGCACTCTAACGGTACTCTTGCCCTAATCTTGGCAATTTCAATATCTGGATTGGATATTGGAAGGTGAACTTTCCAGTACATTGACTTCTCACTTTCTTCATCTCCTCCACCTCTCTTGTCCTCCACCCTTCAGATAGCTCTTCAGTCTCAAAGTCTATACCCTATCTTTGTGGTTGTTGATACCTGCAATCTCTCCATAAGCTCTGTTTCAAACAACTGCTTCCTGCCATCGCCACCCTGACGGTGAAGCTTCCTTCAGTAATCACAACTCTAAAAGTGCCTCCATCCAGTCTTTCACTTCCCCTCACTCCCCTCCTGCACACATTTCCCTTCCTCTCCAGCTTCAATTCCATAGTCATTCATTATTATTCCCTTGCTGTGCTCTCAGCTTCCCTCATGTACCCTTTTTATAAGTTTTGTTTGGGAGAATCCTAACCTGTGTAAATCTAATTGTCCCTCTACTCTATGGCTACACCCATGAGACAATGTGATTGTGGATAAACACAGAACTATGTGATTGGTCTCGCTTTAAATTCGTGATCACTCACCTGACTTTATGTAGTGCATTTACTGTTCTAGTCTCCTATCTGATTATTTCCTACTTTCTCCTTTCTTATTGAATGCTCAGATCTCTTCCCTCATTCTCTCTTAGCTGACCTTGCTTCCTGTTCCATTTGGAAAGTATAAGCAATCAAAAGATACTTTCTTTATGCTCTTACTCAACACTGCTTGCCTTCTAGCATGAGTTTCAATATACTCTGCCTTCTCTCCGGTTTATCAATTAGTCCCCTCTCTTCTTCATCAGGTTTTCTTCTCTGCTGGATCATTCTCATCAGCAAATAAAAAAAGCCATTCTCAATGCTATTAAAAAATCAAAAACTCCTTTTTAAACCTAAGTTTTCTCTCTAGCTACTTTCCCATTTCTCTATTTCTCTATATAGCAAAACTTAATAAAGTCACCAGAACTTCACACTGCAGGATCCAATGGCACTATTTCAGTCTTCATCCTAGTTGACCTACCAGTATGTAATTTGGTCCAGTGGACCACTAATATGGTTTGGCTTTGTGTCTCCACACAAGTCTCACCTTGGATTGTAATAATCCCCATGTGTTGTGGGAAGGACCCAGTGGGATGTAATTGAATCATGGGGACAGGTTTTCCCATGCTGTTCTTGTGATAGTGAATAATCCTTACAAGATCTGATGGTTTTTTTAAAGGGAGTTCCCCTGCACATGCCCTCTTGCCTGCCACCATGTAAGATGTCCCTTTGCTCTTCCTTCACCTTCTGCCATGATTGTGAAGCCTCTGCAGTCATGTGGAACTGTGAGTCCAGTAAACCTCTTTTCTTTATAAATTACCCAGTCTTGGGTATGCCTTTATTAACAGCATGAGAGGGACTAATACAGTCACCTACTCTGCACATCATATTATTCACTAAACTTCCAGGTGCTATTCCTTTTTGGACCTTCTCCAGTACCTTTGTCTGCTCCTGCTCAGTCTCTGTTGCTAGTTCTTTCTCATTTTCCTAACATCTTGACACTGACGTGTCTCAAGATTTAGATTTCATCTATTCTTTATCTACATTCACTTCCTAGAAGATCTTAACTAGTCTCATGGCTTTAAATACCATCTAAACTCTTATGATGCTTACATTTATTCAGCCTATACCTCTTTCTTGGTATATGCAATTCCTATTCAATCTCCCCTTTAACATCTCAGATTTAATATTTCCAAGACTAAAATCCTGTTTTCTCCCCCAAAACTTAGTCTTCCTGCAGAATTCCTTATTTTAGTAAATATAACTTTATCCTCTAAGTTGCTCAGTGTATCAGCTAGCTATTGAATCATAACAAACCACTCCAACCCTCAAAAACTTAAAACAACAATCATTAATTATTACTCACGTGTCTGAGGTTGATTTAAATTTGGCTGATCTGGGTTTGGCCAGGTATCTCTGCTTCAAGGTTCAGAGGTCAAGGCAGTTCTACTTCCTACTGCAGGTCTGTCGGTCACTTGAGCAGCTCTCTTATACCTGTTCCTTATCTTCCTAGAACATGAAAGCTGGTTAGGGTATATTCTTTTCATGCTGATAGAACAACTGTAAGAGGGCCAGAAATAATGTGCAAGGCCTTTTAAGTCCTGGGCTCAGAATGAGCAGGCAGTCAGTTTTATACACATGTCATTCGCCAAAGTTAAATTTGTGTTTGAATCCATAGTTAAGAAATGGAAAAACAGATGCTGCTCACAATGAGGCCACAGAGAGGGCATGGATGCTGGGAAACATGAAGAATCATATGGCCGATTACACTCAGCCAGAATCCTTGGTGTCGTAGTAAATTCCTCTTTCTCACATTCCTCTTCACTCCCCCTACATACATTCGGTAAATCCTATGGACTTTACCTTCAAAATATATCCAACTCCTGATCACTTGTCACCACCTTCACTGCTTCCACTCAGGTCCCAGTCACCATCATGTCTTATTTGGATAACCATAATAGTCTTCTATCCAGTTTCCCTGCTGCTATCTCTTTTTCTTGATCATATTTTTTTTTTTTTTTTTTTTTTTTGAGACGGAGTCTCGCTCTGTCGCCCAGGCTGGAGTGCAGTGGCCGGATCTCAGCTCACTGCAAGCTCCGCCTCCCGGGTTCACGCCATTCTCCTGCCTCAGCCTCCCGAGTAGCTGGGACTACAGGCGCCCGCCACCCCGCCCGGCTAATTTTTTTTTATTTTTTAGTAGAGACGGGGTTTCACTGGGTTAGTCAGGATGGTCTCGATCTCCTGACCCCGTGATCCGCCCGTCTCGGCCTCCCAAAGTGCTGTGATTACAGGCTTGAGCCACCGCGCCCGGCCCTTGATCATATTTCTTAACGAGGTAACCAAGGTGGTCCTGTTAAAATGTCAGATCATGTCATTCTTTTTGAACTCTTCCAGAAGCTTTCTAACTTAGGAAAAAAGCCAAAATTCTTACTATGGCCTAAAAGAATGTACCCTGATCTTAATCCTATTCCCTTACCTCTATGACATCATTGTTACTTTCTTCTATCTCGTGTTGCTGCAGGCTTATTGGACCTCTTGATGTTTTTTGAAAATGTCAACCATACCCTTGGGTCAGGATCTTTGAACTTGCTGTTCCTTCTACCTGAAATGCTTTTGCTGCAGGCAGCAACATGTCTTATTCTCTTACTTTCTTAGGTTTTTGCAAAAATTCTATCTTTTCAGTGAGGCCTTAATTATTCAATTTGCTTCTTTTCACTCATCCCAAATCTTGCCATCCCCAGCACTCCCCATTATCCTTTCCTACATTGTTTCTCCATAGTACTTATCACCATCTAACATACATATGTTTTTTTTTTTGTTCATTTTTATTTTTGTTTACTTGAGTATAAACTCTTTTCTTACACCTTTTATCTGAGTTTCCCCCCCGCATCTTGTTCACTACTGTATCTCCAGTGTTTCAAAGAATGCTTGGCATGTGGTAGTCCCCTAATAAATATTTTTTGAATAAAAGAATGATTGAATGAATTTTACTGTTTTATCAGTATTTAGTTTATAATGGACAGAAAGATTATTCATTTGCTTATTTGTGAATAATTATCAGTAAATATCTTAGGGATGTTTAACTTTTGAAATATTATTATTTATAGTTTTCTGCAGTCAGTTATGGATTTAGTCATTATTTTGCTAGAATATTTTTATCATTTAGATGTTCATACATTATTGTTACAATGGTAGAGAATATGTTCATTGGAATTATTTCTTTTTACCTGAACTTCATTTTTATTTTTTCTTCTTCTTGTTTAATCCATATTATTTACTCTGAACAGCACAGAATCTATGCCATTTATCCCTTTTGTAAAATGACTGTTTTTGGAATTTCAGCAAGAATAACCTCAGTTGTAGAAACAGGTAAGTTTAATTCTCCTTTAGATTTTGAGACGAATAAGATTGAGAATAGGTCATATTTTTTATCTGTTACTTTTCAGCTTTAACCATTTATTTTCAAGCTAGTTTATTTTCTAAGCCCCCCCAATATTTTTCCTCCACTGAGGGCAAAGTAAATTTCTTTACCTTGCAGAAATGTGCCAGGAGCATCCTGCAAAATCGCTGAGGAAGCTTATCCATTGTCATTAATTTTGAAAGATTCGTGGAGCTCTGAAAAGGCATAAAAACTCTGTGCTAGGAAGCTGGTTATTATTATTCACTTTTCTTTCCTTTCATATGCAAGGGGTAGGTGGGCATATTGCCTCAGTTTTAATGACAGTGAGACATGATCAGAGATTATGGTATTCTCAAGCTCAAATGGGAGGGAGTGACTGCTCATCCAAGACAATGGAGGCTGGTCTGCAGTCAGAATTATGTGTGCCTGGATGAAATGAATTGGCTTAGGTCTCCTAGTATATATCAATAAGTTTACTTTCCTTTGCATATTTTACAAAGTTCCTTTCATTTCTTTTACTTTATGAAAGGTGATTGAAGTAGAGGTTTAAACGAACTAAATATATTGCTACAATTCTCTACAACTATTATGCTTCCTTCCGTATGTCAGGCTGAAGACAAATATCAATAAAATGTACAGAATTATTATTTAGCACTGACACACCACTTCTCATGCACATTTGTAAAGGCACAGGAGATGTGTTGGGTTAGGTTTTCAAGTCTTTATAAATAGCTCTTTTGATTTTGATTGTTTTCATTTAAAT
>NW_016804362.1:1817709-1833627 GCF_001698545.2 Rhinopithecus bieti
AAGGAACTTAATTGATGTCATTTTAATGGCTGGCATATATTAAGAAAAATACTTTACATCTGGTATTTAATCTCATTCCTAAAATAAAAGCAATAGATCAGTGGGTCTGTGAGAATGAATAGTGACTTTAGTATTTTCTTACTGAAACCTTTTCAGTTTGTCAGTATGATCTTCTCACATTTTCTTTGGGGCCCAGTGGTCCTTTGTCCCCACGTCTCCTCCAGAAAATAAATAGGAGACTCCACCTTAAAGAAACAAATAGGAAGGAAAATGAATGGACATATCACCATGTACATACTTTGCAGATACTTCCAAAGTTAATTTCTCCCCAAGGAAGGGCAGTAAGCAGTCATTCACTTTGGAAGGTCAAAGTCTTATTTTTAGTCATTTAAAATGGGAATGTTAACAAGAACACAATTAGAGTAAACAGTCTACAGCCCATGTGAGAATCATCAAAGTTATGAACAAGAGGAGGCATTTAAGTGATAAACATAATTGCTGAAATCGGGTTGCAGAGATAAAAGGAGATTAGACTGAGAATATGCTGTGGGGGGTTTTAATCAGATCTTTTCTTTTTTACAACATTCTACCTCCCACTCCCTTCCAGCCAAGTATTGGGCAAACTATGGTCATCCTCTTAGGCTAGAGGACAGGGCGTGTAAAGCTTCATAGACAAGATAGTGAACATCCACTTTCCCTTTCCACTTCCCACCTATGACAACCTATTGACCCAGCCACTCCTGGTGGGTTACAATCCTTGCTGTAGCTACACCCACATGACTAGGAGGGAGAACCATTTTCCTCCACAGGAAGGTATACAGGGCGTGAAGAGCTGTTAAGACTTTCTCTACCTTAGGGGAAAGCTGCAAAAGGGGGTTGGTTGGACCTCAGCACACCTTTTTAAAATGTAAAAGCATTAGGATAGGCACTATTGTAGAAAGAGGTTTTAAGTTTCTGCTTTTAGAGATTGTCAATGAAAACATTCAGTTAATCAACAGCTATTCACTGAGGCTTATTTTGTTTTCATGTTCAGAGTTTTCACATCTGCTGTCATATGACTATACCAGGACATTGAGGGCACAAGGAAGTTCTTTTTCTGCATCATTTAGACTTCACTTGTTTGAAGGCGAGAGGCCCCACCCAGTTTGCAGAGCCAGGAGACAGCTGGCTGGTAAAGAATGTGGCCTCTGTAGTCACATTGCCTGGCTTTGAGTCCCAGTTCTTTTGCTCGCAAGCTGTGGGACCTTAGTGATTTGAATCTCTCTGTGCCTCAGTTTCCTCATCTGTAATATGGGGGAATAATAATACCTCCCTCATAGGGTTGAGGTAAAGTTCTTAGAACAGTGTCTGACACATTGTAGCTCATGAGCTGCGAGTGGAGGAGGCTGAGACTAAGAATGATTCTGCTTTTTATTTAATGTGAGATGTGACTGAACCATGTAAAATTAAAGTGACTCATTAAAAAGTGCTACAGCAGCCGTGAATTTTATGCCACCCCAACACTTAGGTGTAAGATATTTCTTTTACTGGCATACCTCAATTTTTGCACTTCACTTTTTTACACTTCTCAGATATCGTGTTTTGTATTTTTTTTTTTAAAACAAATTGAAGCTTTGTGGCATCCTTGTGTTGAGTAAGTCTATAGGCACTATTTTTCCAACAACGTGAGTTTGCTTTTTGTCTCTATGTCACATTTTAGTAATTCTTGCAGCATTTCAAGTGTTTGTATTGTTATTGTATCTGTTATGATGATTTGTGACCCACACTCTTTCATGTTACTATTGTATTTGTTTTAGGATGCCATGAACTGCACCCATATAAGTTGGCGAACTTAATCCATCAATGTTGTATATGTTCTGAGTGCTTTATCGACTGACAATTTCCACATCTTCTCCTTCTCTTCAGACCTCTGTGTTTCCTGAGATACAACAGTATTGAAATCGGGCCAGTTAATGACTCTATAATGGCCTATATGTGTTCAAGTGAAAGGAAGAGCCACACATCTCTCACTTTAAATCAAAATCTAGATATGATTAAACTTACTGAGGAGGGTATGTCAAAAGCTGAGACAGGCTGAAAGCTAGTCTTATGCCAACAATTAAACAAGTTATGAATGTAAAGGAATAGTTCTTAAAGGAAATTAATAGTGCTACTGCAGTGAACACACAAATGAGAAGAGAGCAAAACAGTCTTATTGCTAAAACTTATTGGAGAAAGTTTTAGTGGTCTGGATAGAAGATCAAATCAGCCACAGCATACCCGCAGGTCTAAACTTAACCCAGAGAAAGGTCCTAACTCTGTTCAATCTTTTGAAGGGAGAGTGGGGTGAGGATGCTACACAAGAAAAGTTGAAAACTAGGAGAGGTTGGTATATGAGGTTTGAGAAGAGAAGTTGTAACATGAAAGTGGAAGATGAAGATTCAAGTGCTGATACAGAAGCCACAGCAAATTATCCAGAATATCTAATTAAGATCATTGATGAAGGTGGCTATACTAAATAATGGATTTTCCATGTAGACAAAATGGCCTTCTATCAGAGGATGAAGCCATACAGGATTATTATAACAAGAGAGGGAAAGAAGGCAATGCCTAGCTTCAAAACTTCAAAGGACAGGCTGAATCTTTTTAGGGGACAATGCAGTCGGTGGCTTTAAGTTGAAGCAAATGCTTATTGATTATTAAAAAAAATCCTAGTACCTTTAAAAATTATGCTATATCTACTCTGCCTATGCTCTAGAAATGGAACTACAAAACCTGGATAAAAGTCCATCTGTTTATAGTATGATTTACTGAATATTTTAAGGCTATTATTGAGATCTACTGCTCAGAAAAAGAGACTCCTTTCAAAATACTACTGCTCATTGACAATGTACCTGGTTGCCCAAGAGCTCTGATGGAGGTGTACAAGGGAGTAATGTTTTCGGGCCTGCTAATGCAACATACATTCGCAGCCCATGGATCAAGAAGTAATTTTGACTTCTAAGTCTTATTATTTAAGACATACATTTCATAAGGCTATAACTGCCATATATTGTGATTTATCTGATAGATCTGGGCAAAGTAAATGGAAAACCTTCTGGAAAGGATTTAGTATTCTAGATGTCATTAAGAACATTTGTGATTTATGGGAAGAGGTCAAAATATCAACATTAAGAGAAGTATGGAAGAAGCTGATTCCAGCCCTCATGGATGACTTTTTAGGGGTTCAAGACTCTGGTGGAGGAAATAACTGCAGATGTGGTGGAAACAACAAAAGAATTAGAATTAGAAGTGGAGCCTGAAGATTGGATTGAATTGGTGCAATCTCATGATAAAACATTAATAAATGAGGAGCTGCTTCTTATGGATGAGAAAGAAAATGGTTTCTTAAGACAATCTATTTCTGGTGACAGTGCTGTGAACATTGTTGGAAATAACAACAAAGGATTTAGAATATTTTATAAACTTAGTTGGCAAAGCAACAGCAGGATTTGAAAGGATTGGCTTAAATTTTGAAAGAAATTTTACTATGGGTAAAATGCTATCAAACTGTAATGTATGCTACAGAGAAATCTTTCCTGAAAGAAAAAGGCAAGCAGTGTGGCAAGTGTCATTGTCTGAATCTAAGAAATTGCCACAGCCACCTGAATCTTCAGCAACCACCACCCAATGATCAGTCATCAGCTATCAATATATAGGCAAGACAATCCACCAGCAAAAAAATTACAGTGCACTGAAGGCTCATGATTTTTTTAGCAACAAAGTATTTTTAATTAATGTGTGTACTTACTAGACTACAGCATAGTGTGAATATAACTTAAGTATGTACTGGAAAATCAAAACATTCATGCGACTTGTTTTATTGCAATATTTACTTTATTAGGTGATCTGGAAAAGAACCCACACTATCTTCAAGGTATGTATATACTTCTCTAAGTCAAATTTAATCTGATCCAAGCCTTCATCTCATTGTATTGACTAAAAATTCAATTTCAATAATTATTGGAGTTTTTTTCCATTTCTGGATTGGGCAAAGGTGCTATTTAGGGTAGATGGGTGGAAGGCAGATCTTGATGTTTTTGGTTCAAATGGATTTCTGCCCAAACTCACATCAGCCCTTGAGGGGTAGGGCGTCTTCTACTTTTGTTTCAAACTTCAGCCTGTGTCTTCATGAGACTGGGTGCCCAGGCACTTAGTGTCCGGTCTCCCTGCATACACAATGCAGTTGTTCCTTTCAGATGTCTGCCATCTCCTCCTTTTGTAGAACCTCCTTGTAGAACCCACAGATCTCAGTCCCCATTGTAGTCTTCGGAGAAGCTTTCCCTTGACATATTCACCTTATTTTCTTTTCTTCTTACCCCAAAGACCTAGCATAACTCCCTAGATGAGTTTAGGATTTTAGGAAGAAAGAATTCAGAAAAATGCATAATCTTTAGGTAAATTCTTTGGCCATACAACATGAACTCCTCTAAGAAGAAAACCTGAAGACCCGGTTACCATCTTGGAGCCAGGAAACAAAATGATAGGAAAAATAAGACACTTGTTAATTTATGACCGTCTTCGTTCAACATTGGTTTCAGAATGTAGAACATGGGAGTTTTCTCTGAAGTTTGTGTTAATAGGTCTTTCACACTTTTAAGAGTCATCTTTTCAGTCACTCACTGAAATCCAGTCATGTTAAATGGCAGTCTACACAGTTTTAGTAATTTCTGGCCTATCTTAGAGTCCATATATGTTCTTTCATTGGCACATGCAGTATGGTTCTTCCCACAACAGACATCTCAATTGATGGAGATGCAATGCACACCAGCACAAATCTTGAGGGGCCCAAACACACAGAGATAATACTATGTTAATTATATTTGGTCTGGATTTTAGAATAGATTTTTTGATTTATAGAATTGAAATAAGCCAATAACCTTTACTTCTGTAAAAATACTATGGAATGGATTTTAAAAGTATAGTGAAGCAGGCTTTGGTCGTTCATGACTTTGAAATCTCTGCCTGACCTTGAAGGAATTACTGAGAGTCTGCCAATTCTCTATTGCAGGCTTATTGGTCTCTTTCTCTTCTCTTTTATTTTCTATTTATTATTATTTCTTTCTCTTTTTCTCCTATGCTCTTCCTTATTACTTATTCTTTGTGTTTCCCCTGCCTCTTTTCTCTAATTTTTTTTTTTTTAATCATAGAATAGTCATTTTGTAGCCCCATCAAGAACATTCAGGACTAAAATGACAATTTCTATGTTAACGTATTTTCTTTTTTTTAAACTGAAGAGCTTCTTCATTTTCCCATTAAGAGAATATAGATATGTTAATACTTTTATCTATATATATATAAATGGTGGTTTATACAAATGGTGTTTGTTATTCTTTTTTTTCCTACCTGAAGGAACTAAACTATAATTTAGGGAAGCAACATAATCTCAGCAGTAAATATCATTCCTAGAGTTCACATCAGAAAAAAATCAGGTCAATTTTCTCTACACTAGTTCTTATGTTTCTAAACTGATATTCCCTTGGATCTTTTTAAGACCAACTGGTAGTATTGAGGTCAGGACTTTAATTGTGAAAATCCGGAGATCTTTGTTTTCATTAAGAAGCTGTATAAAAAAGGTGTCCCATCCTGTTTCCATTTCTGCAACAGCATTTTCCTAAAAGTGGTTAGTGTCAGTTATCATTGCTCCATATCTTGCTCTCTCTCCTGCCATCTCTCCTCTTTCTCTCTCTTTGTGGGTATGTGTGCAAAGATCAGACTCCAAAACCAAAAGAATAAAGTTCTCCAAGTAGTTCAAGTCAATTCAAAAACTGCAAAGAGGATAAAAATAATTCCTAGCCTCTAGAACAATGTTCAGGAAACTATGTTTGGGCCAAATATGGCTCGCTGCATGTAAATATAGTTTTATTGGAACATAGCCATATTTGTTTCCATATCGTCTATGGCTGCTTTTGTACTTCAATGACAAGGGTCAATAGTTGCTACAGAAATGGTATTGCCTGAGAAACCTAAAATATTTACTCTCTGGCTCATTATAGAAACCATTTACTTACTCTTGCTATAGAAGCTTACATTTAGTGTGGGAGTGCTGTGGAGAGTAATGGGCAAGGAGACATAGATGCCTGTTTGCTCACCTTTACTATATGTTGTGCTGGGTGAGGAGGCAAAGTCATTTTTTTTTCTTTTCTTTTCTTTTTTTTTTTGAGACGGAGTCTCGCTCTGTTGCCTGGGCTGGAGTGCAGTGGCCGGATCTCAGCTCACTGCAAGCTCCGCCTCCCGGGTTTACGCCATTCTCCTGCCTCAGCCTCCCGAGTAGCTGGGACTACAGGCGCCAGCCACCTCGCCCGGCTAGTTTTTTGTATTTTTTAGTAGAGACGGGCTTTCACAGTGTTAGCCAGGATGGTCTCGATCTCCTGACCTCGTGATCCGCCCATCTCAGCCTCCCAAAGTGCTGGGATTACAGGCTTGAGCCACCACGCCCGGCCCTGTATATACTTCTTTTAAAGCACTTGCCATTAGGCAATTGCTGTTATTATTTCTAAATAATTGTCTCCCCTAGTATTTAACTGTGTTTCTTTTAAAAACGCTTATTGAAGGCCTACTTTGTGCCAGGTATGGAAGATATGGTAATAAACAATAACATGTTTTACATGTTATTGTAAATACATGTAAAACATGTATTACATGGCAACAGACAAGAGGAAAAATGAGAGCTTGTGTAGGAAACTCCCCTTTGTAAAACCATCAGATTTCATGAGACTTATTCACTATCATGAGAACAGCAGTGGAAAGACCCCCTGCTCCCATGATTCAATTACCTCCCACTTGGTCCCTCCCATGACACATGGGAAATGTGGGAGCTATAATTCAAGATGAGATTTGGGTGGGGACACAGTCAAACCATATTATTCTGCCACTTGTCCCTCCCAAATCTCATGTTCTCACATTTCAAAACTAAAAATGCCTTCCCAATAGTCTCTCAAAGTCTTAACTCATTTCAGTATTAACTCAAAAGTCCACAGTCCAAAAAGTCTCATTTGAGACAAGGCAAGTCCCTTCCACCTTTGAGCCTGTAAAATCAAAAGCAGGTTAGTTACTATCTAGATACAGTGGGGGTCCAGGAATTGGGTAAATACACCCTTTCCAAGTGGGAGACATTGACCAAAATGAAGGGACTACAGGCCCCATGCAAGTCTGAAATCCAGCAGGGCAGCCAAATCTTAAAGCTCCAAGATGAACTCCTTTGACTGCGTGACTCACGTCCAGGTCACACTGATGCAACAGATGGGCTCTCATGGCCTTGGGCAGCTCTGCCCTTGTGTCTTTTCAGGGTACAGCTCCCCTCCTGGCTGCTTTCATAGGCTGGTATTGAGTGTTTGTGGCTTTTCCAGGTGCACTGTCTAAGGTGTTGGTGGATCTACTTTTCTGGGGTCTGGAGAATTGTGGCCCTCTTCTCACAGCTCCACTAGGCAATGCCCCAGTGAGTACTCTGTGTGTGGGCTCCAACCGCATATTTCCCTTCTGCACTGGCCTAGCAGAGGTTCTCCCTAAAGCCCCATCACTGCAGTAGACATCTACTTGGACATCCAGGTGTTTCCATACAGTCTCTGAAATCTAGACAGAGGTTCCCAAACCTCAATTCTTGACTTCTGTGCACCTGCAGGTTCAACATGCTGCCATGACTGCCAAGGCTTAGGTTTACACTTTCTGAAGCCATGGCCTGAGCTGTACCTTGGCCCCTTTTAGCCATGGCTGGAGCAGCTGGGATGCAGGGCACCAAGTCCCTGTGCTGCACAGAGCAGGGGGTCCCTGGGCCTGGCCCATGAAACCATTTTTTCCTCCTAGACCTCCAGGCCTGTGATGGGAGGAGCTGCAACAAAGGCCTCTGACATGCCCTGGAGACATTTTCTCCATTGTCTTGGTGATTAACATTTGGCTCCTCATGACTTGTGCACATTTCTGCAGCCCACTTGAATTTCTCTTCAGAAAATGGATTTTTCTTTTTTATAGCATTGTCAGGCTGCAAATTTTCCAGACTTTTATGCTCTGCTTTTATTTTAAACATAAGCTCCAATTCCAAACCCATATCTTTGTGAATACATAAAACTGAATGATTTTAACAGCACCCAAGTCACCTCTTGAACACTTTACTACTTAGAAATTTCTTTCACCAGGTGCCCTAAATCATCTCTCTCAAGTTCAAAGTTCCACAAATCTCTAGGGCAGGAACAAAACACCTCCAATCTCTTTGCTAAAACATAACACTAGTCACATTTGCTCCAGTTCCCAACAAATTCCTCATCTCCATCTGAGACCACCTCAACCTGGATTTCGTTGTCCATATCACTATCAGCATTTTGGTCAAAATCATTCAATAAGTCTCTAGCAAGTTCCAAACTTCCCCACATTTTTCCTGTCTTCTGAGCCTGCCAAACTGTTTCAACCTCTGCCTCTTACCCAGTTCCAAAGTCGCTTCCACATTTTCAGGTATCTTTACAGCAACACCTCACCCTACTGGTACCAATTCACTGCATTAGTCCATTCTCATGCTGCTAATAAAGACCTGAGACTGGGTAATTTATAAAGGAAAGATGTTTAATGGACTCACAGTTCCACATGGTTGGGGAGGCCTCACAATCACGGTGGAAGGTGAAGGAAGAGCAAAGTGACATCTTACTTGGCAGCAGGCAAGAGAGCATGTGCAGGGGAACTGCCTTTATAAAACCATCAGATTTCATGAGACTTATTCACTGTCATGAGAACAGCATGGGAAAAACATGCCCCCATGATTCAATTACCTCCCACAGGGTCCCTCCCACCACACTTGGGGATTATTATAATTCAAGGTGACATTTGGGTGGGAACACAGAGCCAAACCGTATCATTAGTATTTCTAGTTTACAGATAAAACTGATGTTCAGATAGAAGTAACTGGTCCGAAGTCCTGAAAAACATCTCCCTCTTTCTCCAAGAAAACACTGCCAAAAACATAAGGACATTTGTAATCATTTAAAGAGGGGATCTATGTGAAAATTATTTTGTAAACTATAAAGCATTGTGTTTTATGTGAAATATATGTGAAAGTTATTTTGTTAACTGTAAAGCCTTGTGCTTATATTGGTACATATTGATGCTTACATTGGTATATAAAGTGATAAAAGAGAGCTTCCACATGATTTATAAGAGTGAAGGAGAGAGGGATTTATTTGCTGCCGGAGACTTTGATGTGGACCTCCACAGAAGGCTGGGACTTTGAACATGTGGAAAAAGAGCACTTCCCAGGCAGACGGAACTGCCTGAACAAAGGCCAGAGCACTCTTTCCTAAAAGATTTCTGGGAAGTCCATTGAAGCAAAGGCGTTTGAGAAATGCTGGCTTAGAAATAAGTAGCTCTAACTTCCCTTAGGGAACTGAGCATAATTGTGTGATGGAAACACAGTTGTGCCTACTGAACACATGTTTGGAGAGTTGGAAAACTGCTACATTGCAGAGGGCCTGAAGGGTGAGTCTGGAGAATCTGAACTTTATTCTGTAGGAAACAGGCATTAGTAGGGGTTTTAGGCAGGCAAGAGATATCTTTATACTTGAGTTTAAGGGGAAAATACACTCCTTTAACAGGCATAGGCATGATGGATAGCTTTGGGGAATTGACCAGAGGCTGGGAAACAGGTTTGTTCAACTAGGAAGACAGCCAACAAGTGCAAATGAAGGGTAGGATTGGGAAACGTTTTCCATAGTCATTCTCTTATCTTTGGTAAAGGTGGATTTTAATAAGGAGATATTTAGATCTGGCCTATAGATTCATCCCAGAGAACTTAAAGAACTTTTATATCACTAAATTTGATCCTTCTGTCACCAGCAGTTTAGAGACATGAAAGCACTGGAGAAAATGACATGCATTCATTTTTATTTAGAAAAATTTAAGTATGTGATGAAAATCCATTTGGTGGTACCTGATGTTCTGATGTTCATGAAATATGGTGCACTGGGTTTATATGCTGGATCTGCAATAAGGATATGTTCTTCTAGGCTGTTGGTAGGAAGCTTCTAATACCTCCCCTCTCTTTTTTTAGTGGCAGTGTTTAGACTTTGCTCCGTTTACTTGTTTCAGAATATTATCTGGTTTAGCAACTCATACCAACTTGTTCTGTTGTTATTATTTCTAGAGTTCTTGGGCAGATTTTTTTTTTTTCTTTTCCCTTGTAGAGTTCTTGATCTAACAGATAATAACTCAAATGCTTCTGTCAAAGGCTGGTTTTCCAGGCCTATTGGAGACAGACTACTTGGACAAGAAACAGTCAAGAGACTTTATCATCTGTTTCTCCTATGTCTAAGTCAGTATTCTGTATCCACAGATGTTTTAATAGTATAGGTGTCTGATATCTCTTTGTAAGTCTCTAATTTCTACTTTAGCTTGTAAATCGACGTCTCAAGAGAAAACTAGAGAAAAAAATCTGAGTAGATGGAGTTTATGCAGATTGATTCAGATTAGCATTATTCATTAACCTCGGCAGTTTGTGCTGGTTAGTAATCGCCAACATACCACACTTTGGAAGATTACTTAGGTGGTGTAAATGTCCCTTTAAAGACGTTCTTGCTATTTCATTTAAAAGACAATGAATTAGCACTGGACATCTGCCATCCATAATTTCTATCTAGTAGAAGTGCTCTCTTCTATATAACATATTAGATTTTAGTGCTCAGAAAATTTCACCATCAAATAATATTTTGTTTCTCTAGTGGGAAAAATAATTGAAGACCAGAATAATGTCAGGAGTGATAATAAAATTTACATATGATTTTTTAACACAAATTATTTACAGTTTATTTTTAAAGTACCAAGTAAATACATATTTAGATCAGGAAATATATATTGCTGATGTGATATTATTTTAAAACAGACTCTATTTTTATGGTCTGGTGGGTGATAGCTCAAATTCTGGAGACAGACAGACCTGGGTTCCATCTTAGTTCAGTCTCCTGTTAGGCATGACATGGATAAATTACTTAACCTCGATGAGCTTCAATTTCCTCAGTGCAAAATGAGGATAATAACAGCTACTTTGTAGAGTGGTTTTGAGGATTAAGTAGACAGTGCTTAGAAAGCACTTAGCAGAGTACATAATACAGGGTAGGCCCTTCTTAAATGGTAGCTATAATTATTATTGAATCAGATTCTTCCAAAAATTAATCTATTCCTTGATTTTAATTTTGACGTATAATTTTGAAATAAATTCTTTCAGACATTTCTTTGTAGAGTTTGAAATAAGAATGAATGGTTTTAGAATGTATGATCTGCCATTTACTTAACTGTGTGACCATGGACAAATCATTCATTCATTCATCTACTCAAGCATTTATTTGATGTAATTTGGTGCCATTATATGTTAAGTTTTAGGCATTGGAACTAAAGAGGTGAAGAAGAAAGACAAGTTCTTTATCCTTATAACTCTGACGTTCTAATATTTCTTGTTGACAACCAAAACTGGAATGAAATGATAATAAAACATAAAATAATTTAAAATAGTATTATAAGGGGTGTAAAAATAGACTATTATTTTGGAAGGTAATTGGGAGGGGCAGATAGATAGGGTGGCCAGGTCTGAGAAGATGTATTTCATTTAGGACTTAAATCACAAAACAATTGAGCATGCAAGGACCTGTGAGAAGAACATTCCAGATAGAGAGAACTGTATGTGCCAAAGCCCTGAGAGGGTAATAGCCTTGGCGGGAAGGGACAGGAAGAGGCCTTGTGCAGCTGGAATGCAGTGTGTGAAGGGGAAATGGTGGGTGATGAGAACAAAAAGGCAGATAGGGCCAGATGAGGAAGGCATTGTATATTATGGTAAAGAGTTTGGATCTAATTTTAAGACGAATAGGAAGCCATTGGAGAATTTTAATAAGGAGGAAGGCATGTTCTGATTTCTGTTGTTTAACCTTTTCCTGGATTCTGTTTCTTATGTATAAAATGTAGACAGGCCGGGTGCGGTGGCTCAAGCCTGTAATCCCAGCACTTTGGGAGGCCGAGACGGGCGGATCACGAGGTCAGGAGATCGAGCCATCCTGGCAACAGTAAACCCGTCTATTAAAAAAAATACAAAAAAAAAAAAAAAAAAAAAACAGCCGGCGAGGTGGCGGGCGCCGTATCCAGCACTCGGGGGCTGAGGCAGAGAATGGCGTAAACCCGGAGGCGGAAGCCGCATGAGCTGGATCCCGGCCACTACACTCCAGCCGGGCAACAGAGCAGACCTGTCCGTCAAAAAAAAAAAGAAAAAAACAAAAAATAATAGACAATAATGGTAGTTACCTGATAGGATGTTGGGGCATTAAATGAGATATTGTGGGTAAAGCACTGTCATATATAACCACAAAATAAATGTTAGTTATTGTTTTTTTAAATGTATTGTGACAGCTGCTATGGAATGAATTAGGTGCCTCCAAAATTCTCAAGTTGAAGTCCTAACTTGCAGTATGACTGTATTTGGAAGTAGGACCTGCAGGAAGTAATTAAGGCTAAGTGAGGTCATAAGGGTAGGGCCCTAATCCGATAAGTCTGGTGCCTTATGAGAAGAGGAAGAGACACCAGAGCTGTCTTTCTACCATGTGAGGACACAGTGAAGCTTGTTGATGTTGATTACATGGGTATGTTTGATTTGTGATAATCCATTAAGCTATGCAGTTATGTTTTGTGCACTTTTTTGTATATATGTTTTACCACAACAAAATGCAAATTCAGGAAATGAAAAAATTAGATTAAAAATAGGCTACAACGTAGATTAAATACAGAGCTTTAAGATCGTTATCTCAAATGTATAAGGAGCATGAATTCCTTGCAGATCTAAGAAGCAGTATTATATCCTTGTGTTCATGTCAGTGACCATGCCCATGGCAGGCCTAGGTTTGGGCTGATTGTCCAGGATCTATAAGTAGGATTGGCTTCAGCTGGGCAGGAGAGACCAGGGCCGGGCTTTCACATAGTGAGCACTGTGAGGTAAGCCGGCAGGGGGCTAGCTGGTATCTGGGAGGCCTGGCAGTGGTCTGTAGGCAGATGTCCTGGCTAGTGGGTTAGGGCTCTCAAACTGGCAGCAGACAGGCAGTGAGTGTCCAAGCCAGCAGGTGGTCAGTGCGGGGAGTCCTTACAGCACATAGTTCTGATCATGCCATGGTAATAGGGTTCAGGGACTGGCCTTCATATCATGAGAGAGTTGGAGGAAAAAGATTGAATTAAAATCTCAGAGGAAGAGAGTACAAGGGAGAAAATAAGGCAGTGACTTAGTTCTTGAAAGTGGGGTACAATGTGGGGGTTTGGTCATAAGAGTCTCAAAGCCTGAAGCTATTTTGAGCCTACAGGTGGGAGTTAAGTGTTTGCAGCTGTACAGCTTGCGGGCTAGGAGAAGGAACCAGGCTGCTATACAATTTATAGTACCTAGGAAAAAATAATAGAAACATAAAATGTTAGTACCAGAAGGGACCTTAAAACTCATCTAACTCAATTCCTAATATTATTGAATATATACCAGCTGTATGAAATGCCATTGATTGCTTTTAATAAGCTAATCTGTCTGATCCTGCTAACCACCCAGTGAATGAAATAGTTACTATTTTTCTTACAAATGGATCAGAGAAGTTAAGTAACTTCCTCTGTGTCACACAGCACAGTCAATATGCTTGCTGAAATCTGTACTGTTTTAAAGCCCTGTGCTGGTTGTACTTCACTGCATACCAAGTTATGGCACAGTGGGGTCTATAATTAAGCCTTCTTGACTTCTAGGTTTATTCCATATACAACACAACAGAAAGGGCTAATTGCACTTACGTGTATTGACTGAAAAGGAGAGGATCTGATTTCAATCTCTTCTGTCTCACTTGAGCTAAAAACATGGATTAACTGATTATTTCCACTGCAAGCATTAGGTTCCTGTGTCTGAAGGTTGTTGAAAATCTGATTTGTGCCTGAAATGGCCTCAAACACAGAGAAATGGTTGAATGGATCAAATTGTATTATAGGGTTCCAGTTGAATTTTTCTATGTACAGCTGTAGTTTAGGAAAAACAGAGCATGCTAAAGTAAAAAAAAAAAAAAAAAAAAAAGGAAAAAAAAAAAAAACAAATAGGAAACTTCTAGCCAACTATTCTGAAACTCTTTCTGGTGAGAGGTGAGCTGATAGAGTGGAGAGAGGCTAATGACACCCTTGCAGCCTACTATCAGAGACCTATTAGCCCTGCGGCAGAAGTGGGGAAGACAATGGAGGCACTCCACAGGGATAGAAGAGGAGAAATTTCCAAAGCCACCTGAAAAGCTAAATAATTATAGAGAGTCACCTGAAATTTAGCCAGAAACACAGCATGGACAAGTCACTTAACACCTTTATTCATCCTGTCTGAATTGCAGATAAAAGCTTTTTATCTATTTACCTTATAGAGACATAAGAATACATGTAATTTTTGTTGTAAGATTCTTCCAATTATTTCACAAAGAATACTATCTAAAGACAATGTGTTGTTATTACCATTTCTTTTTGCTTTGTGTCTAGGGAGATTTTGAAAGATGCTATAAATGAGTCAGATGGGTGTCATGGATAATATCTCCATCCCCCAGGATTTGAAATCTGTGGATGGCAAGCTATTTTTATCCTCAGCATCTAAATGTAGAAATGCAAATAAACACATATCAATATGTACGTAATATATAGAGAAGATGCCATTGTCATAGTTATATTGTGTTAATCATGTTCATGTTAGTCAAGTGAGTCTTCTTGTTCTCTCTATATATCTTGCTATATGCGTTGCTCCTTTTTTCCTTCCTACTGGTGCTCATTCTGCATTCCTTGTCAGAAATGTCTACATTTATTGAGATGTTATTTCACTTTCAAGTCCCTTTTCTAATCTTTACTTTTCGTTGATCTTGTCAGCTTTCCCTGATCTTTTATTCTTGAGTTATTGTTGTAGTTATCTGAATATAACTATTAATTATTTTCTAGTTGTTCCATATATCCTATTTGGCACAATTTTCAGCCTCTATAGGAACTTTTATTTTATTTTTTATTTTATTTATTTATTTTTATTTTAAAAAACCACATGATAACAAAACTCAGTAATATGTCCTACTATGTTTTTTTTTCCCTAATAGGTCATTTTTTGTTCCATAGGTTTTTGGGGAATAGGTGGTATTTGGTTACATGAGTAAATTCTTTTATTATTATTATTATTATTATTATTATTATTATTATTAAGTTCTAGGGTACATGTGATCAATGTGCAGGTTTGTTACATATGTATACATGTGCCATGTTGGTGTGCTGCACCCATTAACTCATCATTTACTTTACATTAGGTATTCCTCCTAACCCTATCCCTCCCCGCTCCCCCATCCCATCACAGGCCCCAGTGTGTGCTGTTCCCCACCCTGTGTCCACCTGTTCTCATTGTTCAGTTACCACTTATGAGTGAGAACATGTGGTGTTTGGTTTTCTGTCCTTGTGATAGTTTGCTCAGAATGATGGTTTCCAGCTTCATCCATGTCTCTACAAAGGACATGAACTCATCCTTTTTTATGGCTGCATAGTATTCCACAGTATATATGTGCCACATTTTCTTAATCCAGTCTATCATTAATGGACGTTTGGGTTGGTTCCAAGTCTTTGCTATTGTGAATAGTGCCACAATAAACATACGTGTGCATGTGACTTTATAGTAGCATTATTTATAATCCTTTGGGTATATGCCCAGTAATGGGATTGCTGGGTCAAATGGTATTTCTAGTTCTAGATCCTTGAGGAATCGCCACACTGTCTTTCACAATGGTTGAACTAGTTTACAGTCCCACGAACAGTTTAAGAGTGTTCTATTTCTCCACATCCTCTCCAGCACCTGTTGTTTCCTGACTTTTTAATGATCACCATTCTAACTGGTGTGAGATGGTATCTCATTGTGGTTTTGATTTG
>NW_016804362.1:1836158-1842313 GCF_001698545.2 Rhinopithecus bieti
ACTGTCTTTCACAATGGTTGAACTAGTTTACAGTCCCACGAACAGTTTAAGAGTGTTCTATTTCTCCACATCCTCTCCAGCACCTGTTGTTTCCTGACTTTTTAATGATCACCATTCTAACTGGTGTGAGATGGTATCTCATTGTGGTTTTGATTTGTATTTCTCTGATGACCAGTGATGATGAGCATTTTTTCACGTGTCTGTTGGCTGCATAAATGTCTTCTTTTGAGAAGTGTGTTCATATCCTTCACCCACTTTTTGACAGGGTTGTTTAATTTTTTCTTGCAAATTTGTTTAAGTACTTTGTAGATTCTGGATATTAGCCCTTTGTCAGATGGGTAGACTGCAAAAATTTTCTCTCATTCTGTAGGTTGCCCGAGGAACTTTATTTTATACATTTTATACACTGATTTTGGTATCCCATTTTGCCATGCACAGTTCCAGGCACATAAAAGTGCTTCACAAATGGTCATTTGTTTCTCCCCCCTCACTGAAGGTCTACTCCTTTTCCTTCCTTCCTTCCTTCCCTCCCTTCTTCCCTTCCTTCTTCCTTCCTTCCTTCCTTCCTTCCTTCCTTGCATTAATTTTCCAAGATGAAACATGAAAATTTTATCATTCAGAATTTTCTATGTGTTGACAAATATTCAAATACTCTTAAACATCTGGAAATTTGAAAGTGTCTGTTTGGTATAATATTGAAAAATATGCAGACACTCCATTTCAATCCAGTGTTGGGACTAGTATTATAACCTAACAAAATACCCCAGAGGTAAGAAACATGTGGTTCTCTCAGTCTAGATTTCATTTTATAAGGTAAAGTAGGCCAGGGGCTGTGACTCACACCAGTAATCCCAATACTTTGGGAGGCCAAGACAGGAGGATTGCTTGAGTTCAGGAGTTCAAGACCAGCTTTGAAAGCATAGCAAGACTTTAAAAAAATATTTAAAAGGAGAAAAGAAATTAGCCAGGTGTGATGGTGTACACCTGTAGTCCCAGCTACTTGGGAGACTGAGGCAGGAGGATAGCTTGAGCCTAGAGATCAAGACGGCAGTGAACTATGACTGTGCCATTGCACTCCAGTCTGGGTGACAGAGTGAGACACTGTCTCAAAAATAAACAAATAAATAAATTTAAAGATAAGCAAATAAAGTAAATATACTTATATATGGAAAAGTATTAATGACTGTGGCATGAAAAATAGATCGTGCACACTTGATAAAGAATTGTCGTCCAGGTGCGGTGGCTCATGCCTGTAATCCCAGCATTTTGGGAGGCTGAGGCAGGTGGATCATTTGAGGTTAGGAGTTTGAGACCAGCCTGGCCAACATGGTGAAACCCCATCTCTACTAAAAATACAAAAATTAGCTGGGCATGGTGGTACATGCCTGTAATGCCAGCTACTCGGGAGGTGTGCCACTGCACTCCAGCCTGGGTGACAGAGTGAGACTCCGTCTCAAAAAAAAAAAAAATTATTGATGGGGAGGCAATGAGGAGGTGTTGAGATGTTGGTTAAAGGTTATAAAGTTTTGTTTTAGATACGATAAATAAGTTCTGAAAATGTATTGTACAGCATGGTGACTATAGTTAATATACTGTCTACTAGAAAATTCCTAAGAGAGTAGATCTGAAATGTTCTCACTATAAAAAAGATAAATATATGAAGTGATAGATATGTTAATTTGATTTAATTATTTCACAATGTACACTTATATCAAAACATTCATTGTATACCACAAATATATAGAGTTTTATATTTTTTCAATTATACCTTGAGAAAGCTGGGAGTAAAAAGAACTATTGATATACAGACTAGGGACTGGAACCAATATGGGGTGGTAGGGACTGTAGTTATTTATCACCACATGATAACACAGGGACGGTGTAGGCAGATTTTTCAAAATTTTAAGAAAATTCAGAAATTTCCATTTTAATGTGCAATTTTCAAATATTGGTAATCAATTAACAATCTTTTAAGACGCATTGGTAGGGCAAATGAAACATGTCTGTGGGCCAAATTCTGTTTATAGGCCCCAGTCTTTCAGGTAAGATATTGGTGAAAATTTAGATTTTCATATACATGCGGTGGGAAATAATTGAATAGTCTTAGCAGAAGTGATGTGATCTAATTTATATGTCCCAAAGAACCTCCTTGCCACAGGGTGGAAAGTGGCTTCTTAGGAGAGCAAGAGTGGAAGCAAGGAAAATAATGAGAAGGTAATTGCCATGGGCGTATTGAGATGATGGGCTTTGGAATATGGAGGTGACAATGAAAGTAGAAGAAGTGGAGTTACATTTCAGAGTTAAAAGGAAAGGACAGAATCAAGGACGTCACACAAATTTCAGGCCAAAGCAATTGCATAGGTGGTGGTGCCATCTACTGAGATGGTGAAAAGAGAAAAGTAGTAAGTTTCAGATAGGATTTTGGGCAAGTTCTTTCTTGAATCTCTTACTTTGAATGTATAATTCACTAATATTTTCTTTTAAAATTGGTGGTATTTCTGTTTTGACCCTATAAAGATTGTGATTGTGATTTTTATTTTTTGGTGACTTGTTCCCCAAGAGTCTGTTGTATTTTTTATTTCCTTTTCAACCCAACTTTGTTTAGTAGAATATTTTTAGATATATAAGAGGTCCTGGCTTTGTTATTGACTTCTTTTAATTGCATTGTGATTAGAAAATGGAGTTTATTAAAATTCTGCCTTTATAAACTTGTTGAGATATTCTTTGTTTCCAGTATTAAATTTGTTCTTTTGGGAAAAATATCAATTTATTCACTTTACCAAGGCTTGAATATTTTAGAAGGCCTATCAGAATTTCATACTCAGATCGACTTCAAGAAACAAGAATTATCATTCTGTTTAGAATAATTTGCCGGTTATTGGAAATATCTAATACAAAATCAATCTTACAAGAAGGTAATGCCATACCATTTTTTCACATATGTTTTCAGGTTAACATGGTGAAAATTTGCTGTAGAGTATTTACTTTAGATCAGACTTGGCCAAAAGGCAATTTCATTTTGGACTTTGTCCAAGGGAATTTGACTGCTTCCAAGGGATTTAAGCAACTGAAGGCTACAGTGTTACAGAGTCTCCAGGACACTTTCTCTTACATGTTCCCAGCCCTTGCACAACCTGCTGTTCCAGGGGCTGGTGCTCTCTCCATCGCAGATGCTCCCGTCTCAAGTGTATACTTCCTTTGATTCCCTCAGATGCTCTCATCGCCTCTTTCTTTCACAAACCCTCATTTCTGTGAGTTCTTTGATAACATCGATGAAGAGCTGAATCTTATGCACATACATTTCTTGGTACTTCCCTTTCTAGTTCAATATTGTACAGCTGCTCAGCAATGGAGTGATCATCTGATTACTGCCACTTTTTACTGGCTTTTTCAGCCTCCTTTCTCCTCTTTGTAGTAATCGGTCAAGCAGCGCAAACTCTTGCCAGACTCCTATTTTTCATTATATTCCCTTGATTTATTTATCAGTTTATTTTTTCAGTTTTATTTTCTCCTTTGGTTCCTATAAGGTGTTTATTTCACAAGCATAGGTAATTTTTAAAATGCCTTATAATACAATATTCAACTGTAAATCTGTTTATTTTATACTATTTTGGACTTCAAAGTACACATTTTATATTCTCTTTGTGAATAGCTGAACTTCATTTTAGTAGAAAGAAAATAATGAAAAGAGTCTAATGAAGTACCTTTATAGCCAAAAGCTCACGTAGGAGGAGATTCTCTCTGATGCAGGTTCTGAAATATCACTGAGGAAAAGGTTATACCAAGGGTGAGGTAAGGTAAAGAATTCAATTCAAATTCTTTCCCAATTGTTAGCTAGTATTTTTAGTGTACATTGAAAATAAAGTAGTCTACCAGTTACTAAGTAGGCTTGAATACGTTATTTTAGGAAAAAAATTATATGGGATTTAAGTGCAAGCTCAGGAAGAGAGAGGCCTAGGCTAGCTTTCTCATCTTCTCTGGTCCTCATTTAGTTGCAGTTGCTTCTGAAAGAAGCAATCAGCAGTGGTTTATGATGCTCAGACATTTCTATGATGTGCACTCACTGAAAATCATTGATATTTCTGCTTTAACTAGATTTAGCTACTTTGGGTTGAAAGCTCTATGCTGCCTGAAATCCCATTTTACTAAACCCGCCAGTGAGTAAAACCACTGATTCCTTCAGGAAAATTCCATTGCACAGTTAGAGGAAGCTGTTAATTACAGCTACAATCAGTGCAAAAACTCTACCTTAAAGGTGCAGGAATTCTGCCTGCTCCAACTGGTCTTTGTATCCAGCCCATGTGGCACCATTCAAGTGGCATCATGTGGCTTAGACTCTTTTGATGTGTTTCCTGGGAACCTATGATTATTGTGTCCCTGCAAAAGGCTTTGAGATCAAGGCCACATATCTTTCAGGCATCTCTTCTTTTTTCCATTTCTGGGATTCCAGACCTCCCCATTCTGCATCCATCCTCCCTATCCCTAGCTTTAGCAAACAGCTAATTCTTAAAAAATAAGTCTAAACCAGCCCCACACTTGATTATTTGTAGAACTGGCCCCTTTGCACGGAAAATGTTACCTTGGGAACTGGGGCAAACTGTGGGCTTATGGATTATAAAGGTTTTTTTTTTGCCTTAATGAAAATTTAATTTGTTGTGAATGGTTCATCACAACATATGCCAAGAAGAGTGTGCCAGAAATAACAATCTGAAGGAACACACGGGATCTAACGCTTCCATACTTCTCCAAGAGTAAAAGAGATCATTGAAACAACACATGTCAGATGCTATTACTGTCATATTGTTGAGGCCATCTGTTAAAAACCAAGATCAGGACCTGCCGCGTTCATTGAATTTGGAGTTCTAGAAAGGACAATGTCACATAAAATTAAGTTGATTTTGTTAAGAGGAGTATATCTGAGGGATTAATTTTTTTCCTGAATGATTCATCCATGTTATTTGTGTAAATGTCCATATAAACACAGCAGCTTTTAAAAAAGAGCACTCAAATTTGCATCACTGTGCTAATTATTCAGTTTTTGAAACACTAAATAGCAATAATAGTTTGTATATTTAGATAGATATCTGGATGCATGGATGTAAAGATGCAGAATGTGGATATACAACTGATAAAGCTGGCACTTAGAATGCTTAAGGGCTTTCAGAACAAATCAAGAATGACTGTAAAAGAATATCTGATAATTTATAGGAAAAAATGTGCTACCTCCTTTGATATTCTTATGAAGCCAGAAAGGAGAATGTAAGAGTGGTTTTTAATGAGGGGTTTGCTCACTTTTCAGCCACTCTTGCTTTTATACTGAAATATCAAGCTGCTTTTATTAAACAGTAACTACATGGGCTTCTCAGTCTCCTAGAATGTTTCTTTGGGCAGTATTTCAAGTGTCCCTGCTAACATCCTATTTGTCTGTGTTCTGTGCTTTTTCACATTCTCTCCCAATACACTCTCTCTTCACACAAATAACAAAAGAGTATAGCTTCTCTTTCTAATTCTGTTTCTTAACTCTGATCAATCTCTGTGGCTGGCATTCTTTAGTGAAAGCATATTTACTGGGTGCATTGGTTCTTAACCAGCAGCTGAATGCATTAGGCAAGTCATGGGCAATCTTTTGATTTTAGTTTCCTCATCTATAAAATGTTTGGAGTAAATGTAAAGGTCACTAATATTATTTCTACCTCTATAAGTCTAGGATTCTAGGGGGGGCGGAGCAAGATGGCCGAATAGGAACAGCTCCAGTCTCCAACTCCCAGCGCGAGCGACACAGAAGACCGGTGATTTCTGCATTTTCAACTGAGGTACTGGGGACATCTCACTAGGGAGTGCCGGACAATCGGTGCAGGTCAGCTGCTGCAGCCTGACCAGCGAGAGCTGAAGCAGGGCGAGGCATCGCCTCACCTGGGAAGTGCAAGGGGGAAGGGAATCCCTTTTCCTAGCCAGGGGAACTGAGACACACAACACCTGGAAAATCGGGTAACTCCCACCCCAATACCACGCTCTAAGCAAACGGGCACACCAGAAGAATATATCCCTCACCTGGCCGGGAGGGTCCCACGCCCATGGAGCCTCCCTCATTGTTAACACAGCAGTCTGCGGTGATCTAACCGCGAGGCAGCAGTGAGGCTGGGGGAGGGGCGCCT
>NW_016804362.1:1846426-1890799 GCF_001698545.2 Rhinopithecus bieti
CTCCCTCCCTCCCTCCCTCCCTTCCTTCCTTCCTTCCTTCCTTCCTTCCTTCCTTCCTTCTTTCCTTCCATCCATCCATCCATGTTTGCATTTATGAAGTTTCTTTTAAGGTCATTAATGACTTTGATGGATGCAGCTGATTTTTCACTTATTTTCTGTGTGTAAAGGTCAAGGCTGTTTTCATGTTATCATAAGTCTAGGGAATTGTTTCCAGTTTTCCCATGCATAACAATTGGATGGGAGGGGAAAGGAGGTGGAGTGGGGACCAAACCGAAATGGATGCAGACCCAGATGGTTAGAACTATAGGGCAACACTAAAGCAGTAGGGGTGGTTGTGGGTGGAGACAGGAGGCTCACTTTAAGGGTTTGAGGTGGGATTTTATTGCTGAAATCCTGTTATTTATCACACTCTTTCCTGGAACTTCCAAAATAGGGAGAACAGACACTGAGAACTAATTTTAAGTAGAAAATAACATCTGAGTAGTTGCCTGATAGGCTTGTCTAATAAATGCTGGTGCATAAGACTTATTCCTGGAAGCCCAAGAGCCAGTTCCCATTCCTTCTCACCTAATAGTTGACCTTCATGGCAGACCCAGTCTGACTCACTCAGCCATAAGTTATGAATTAGGATTTCTAATTTAACTGCAGTGATGCTGTTCACTTGTGAAATGGACCCAGCATTTGCCTTGGTCTCTGACTAGTGTCCTGTAGCATCCACTCCCTAGTTGAGTTCTGGGGAATTATATATATGTGTGTGTGTGCGTGCGTGTGTGTGTGTGCGTGCGTGTGTGTGTGTGGCAGGGTGGGGGTGGAGGGGTGCTGAGTGGGGGGAGTGAAGAATGGAAATGAGCTAGTAAGGGAGTGGACAGTGGTGGAAGCATAGACAGGAGACATCCCTGTAGCAGAGCAGAAATACAGAGAGGACAGAAATGCTCCCTGATGCCAGCACTTCTTATATAAAGAGTAAACATACCAAATATGGTCAGTTGTTCACCTTCCTTGCTCTACTACTATTCTTGGGGAACTTCCTGCTTACCATTCCAGATTGTTTTAAGAATTTAGCTTAATGAGATTGTACTTATTTAAACTTGGGGATCAAAATACTTTGATCTTCCAATAAGGAGGGATTTGCTTATCAGGTTGATTGGAATTTCCTCTGAGTTTATATAAGTAAGCTACTGATTCATTATGACTCTTCGTAGATTGAGAGAGGGTCTCTAACCCCCAGGAAACTTTTAACTGGATTTTAATCTACATTTGATTAAATTAAACAAAACTTATTGTCTACCATACGAAAATCTCTGTAGGGTAAATCTCTGTTCTGGAGAATCTTACAGTTTGGTTAAAAATGTTAATACTGTACATATGGATTCTAAGAACACGTGTCAACATTTCTAAAATTGGGATTCTTCTTACAATTGGTGGCATGACATAGTTTAATTGACAGCATTAAAATTTTCTTAATAGTATATAAAATCATGTGTCTTAAAGCTAATGTCTTCAGATTCAAAGAGATATGGTTGCACCAGCAATTTGGGCAACTCTCCCTGCCTGCCATTTTCCTTGATAAGCATATGCTGTCAGTGATTGAGGGTTAGGAAATACAGATCTATAGTTCTATAGCTCAGTGGCAGTATACACATGTCTCTCATTGTGTATCTCACCAGCTGAAAGTGATTTCTAGGATGTAAAGATATATAATTGTCTTAGAACATGCTCTCTAAATGCAAACCAATTACCTCACTTGGCATTTAGTAAATGAAACAGAAATCTCTTCCAATACTGGAACACTGGGTATTCTAGAATTACTAAAATATAATATAACAGACTTTAACTTGGTACTTTTCTAAGAGATTTTGAAAAGTAAATCTGATTGTACATATTTTCCATCCATAAATCATAACTAAAAGACAATGTAAGATATGTTTTCACTTTGTATTTCTTTTCACTTTACAGAACTCGTCAGGATATGGCATTTTTGATGTTGGTAGGAAGACTGTATGATGTCCAAGTCATTTCCATGCATTTGTACACTTGGAAAACATATCAAATGCCTATTATGTTAATGCCTACCCAGTCTGGAAGAGTATAACTGAAGGGACCAAGAGATATCATTATGATTTTTGCCTTCAAGGACTTTGTAATATAATACAGCAAAGTATATACAAATACTTAAATAAGCAAATAATTGTTGATATTATTAAATGAGTTAATATTTTAAAATGCATTTAGAACAATATCTGAAACACTGTAAGTGCTACATGGAAGTGTTTGTTAACAAAAAGAAAGATGCAAACAAAGGAAGGACGAACTGTAGTATAGTACACTATGTGGTAAGCAACCTAAGAATGGTGCCAAACATGCTATGGAGATTCAAATAGAGTGACATACTCCAGCTAACGGAATTTTTGAGCCAAGTCTGTTAAGAACAGTAGGATTCCAGTGGAGAGATACAAGATAAGGCACTCCTGATCCAAAGAGCATCAGAAGAAAAGTCCATATAAATTAGCTTACCATATCACATTGGAGCTTGTTTGCTACAGGAGAAAGCAAAGGGCAAGATAAAGCCTGAAGACACAGAAGAAAGGTGGGATCAATAATAGACCATGACTTGGGGAAGAGGTAAGAGGTGATAGAATCCAGAATATGGGCCTAGGGATTAATCTTAGACAAGAGAAGTACAGAAGTCCCTTGGGACAGAAAGAAAGGAAGGAGGAATAGTACAGATGCAAATGAATTAACTTTGGGGGTCAGGAACTTGGAACTAAAGGGAATTTGTGTCTGATGGCTCTATTTTCTCTTTGAAATAAAGAGGAGATAAGGTTTTCTGGTGATATGGAATGGGATAGTGTGCGTAGTGGCGGTAGTGGGTGGGTGAGAATTGATTAGAGTGATGAAGGCTTGGAACAACTGCTCAGAAAACGGGAGAGAAAACTGAGCAAAGACAATACGAAAAAAAATATTGCTCAGCAATACTGGAGGCACATTTGATCGTAGAAACCATAGCTGGTAGCAATCTGGGCAGTTGTGTGATTCCCCAAGCACTGTTTACCAGCTGAGGTGTAGGAGAACAGTAGGAGTAGGACTGCAGGATCTCTACAAGGTTGAGTTGTCTTGGAAGCTGCAGCTCAATGGAGAAAAAAGTGAAGTCAAGAAGGTATCCAAAGGAAAGGAAATTGAGGGTTCAGGATATGGAGGACTTGAAAAAGTTTATCCAAAAAGTTTATACCAAATTTATTTAAAAATTTGGTGGAAATTATGGAGAAGGTTATATGAGGGACAAGGAAATCCAAGAGGTTGTGTTTACGGAATAAAGTACTAGCATCTTGGGTGCTTAGGCTGAGTAAGGTCCCAGCAGTGGAAAAGTGGCTGTTGGATAGTCATCTACATAGATATCAAATTAACTCATCTTCCAAGTCCTCAATGTGTCTTGAGAAGTGATATGAAGGTCAAAAGATGATAATAACAAGGAAGACTGGAAAGAGTTATAGGAGAATCAAATGTACCTTGAAGAAGTGACGGCACATTTTTAAAAATTGTGAGTGGAAAGAGAAAAGATCTGCAAGAAACAATGGGAGAATGGTGAGTGATATCCAAATATTTTAGCATGAAAGTATATAGGCTGTTTGACAATGGACATTTGAGAGGTATATTAAAAACCTAATATTTTTAGAGGAAAGATGTGCCTTGAAGATTAGGTAGGTAGCAGTTTAGCATTCTAAATTAGAGTATGGACTCCAGTATTATACAAATCTAAATGAAATCCAGGCTATAGAGCTGTGTGATCCTCAGCAGCACAACTTTGCTGTGCCTCAGTTACCTCATCGGTAAAATGGAAATGATGAAGTACGGTGGCTACTTATGGGATTAAATGCTTCACAGACCTCCCATCCTGAGTTCTGTTCTTCTCAGATCTCTCATCCTTTACTGGTTCTTTCTCTTCTCTGGGCTTTTACTATTGAAGCATTGTAGTGCTCAGACCTTGCTCTGCTTCATTTTCTAAACATTTCATTTTCTCTGCTTCTCTTCTCCTTTTCTCTCCTCCCCTCCCATCTCCTCCCTTCTCCTGCCTTCTCTTATCAGTCAGCTTCTTGGTTTTAAATACCATCCCTATGCTAATTCCTAAATATGTATCTTTAACATAGACCTTTCTTCCAAACTTCAGACCCATATATCCACCTGCCTATTAGACCTCTCCATTTGGATGGCTATTAGATATCTCCAAATCAATACGTGCAAAAATGGAAATCTTGATCCTCCTTTTCAAACCTCGTTAACCTATTGCCTTCCCTATCTCACCGATGGCAACTCTATCCAGTTTCCAATGTCAAAACACTTGAAGTCATCTTCATCGTCCTCTTTCTTTCAGACACTACATCCACATGGCTCTAGTTGAAAAGAACACCCCGAAAAGAACAGCCACTTCTCACCACATTAGCTGCTACCATCCTGATCTGAGTTTGTTACCTACACTGTTTCCAGCATTGCCCTCTCCAGTTTTTTTCCTCTCAGCAAGCTTGAGCCTGCCAGAGAGATCTTTAAAGACATAGGTCAGATCATATCACTCTTTTAACACTGTACATTGGATTCCATTTCTCTCAGAAAAGTAAAGTCCTTTACAAAGGTCTACAAGACTGTACATAATCCATACTCTCCTTACTTCTCTGGCCTCATTACCTTTTGCCCTCTTCCTTTCTCATGCTGCCACAATCTGTGCAGCCTTCTTGGGGTTCCTTGAACAAGTCATTTATGCTCTTGCACTAACAATTTTCTCAGTCTAAAATGCTTTTCCTTCATGTATTTTCTTATTTAGTTTCCTCATCTTCAAATATTTGTTCAAATCATAGAGTCTTAATGAAGCCCATGCTGACGACCCCATTTAACAATGCACCACGTACCTGCCACTACTCCCCACCTTCCCACCCCTTGCACTGCCAGTCTCTTAACCCTGCTTTACTTTTATTATCACTTCCTTACATACTGTATACTTTACTTATTTATTCCATTTATTCTTTATCACTCCTCTCCCATGCAATGAGAAGTCTATGTGAACAGGGATCTGCATCTGCTTTCCTCTCTGATATGCGCTAAGAACCTAGTATGGTGCTTAGCAAGTGGTGAACACTCAGTAAATATTTGTTGTGTAAACAAAACAATGAATAGATGATGGATGACTAAAGATATTTTTTACATGCTGAATATTATGCTAAGTACTCCATTAGTGCTACCTGTCGTTATTGGTGTTACTTTTTAGTTGGCAGAGAGAAATGAATACATCTTAGGAAGATTTGGGAAAAAGGGAGAATAAGAAGGAAAACATTTTAGGTTGACATAGACTGTGGCAAGTGGATTGTGATCCAAAAATAAACCCTAGTAGGCTATTGGTTTCTCTGTAAAAGCCCTCTGGAAGAAGGTGTCTTAGGGAGAGCATAGTTAGGTAATAATTTGCCCAGAGATAATTATTACTAACAAAGATGAGTCTTTTCACACCCTGACTCACTCAATGGAGACTACTTTTAAGTAATTATGTTGATTAAGTTTTATTAATCTTTTGGCACTGAACAAAATGGTGCACGTTATTGGAGGACACTATTCACCACTGAGGTTTTAAAGCTCTTGGGGGAGCATTTGAATGAGAATAGAATTTGATAGCAGGGTTGATTTAGGAGTGGTTGTTCACATTTTACTTACTTTTTCCCTTTTTATGTCTTGAATGTTTGGGCAATTAGTGTGTTTAAGAGAGAACTGCAAAATTTTAGTTCAGAGAATATGAGATTTTCTGATTACTTGGAGTGTGTTTTTATGCCTTTTGAATTTTGATGCTTCATGTTCTTGTAGTGCCCGTTGCCTTAAATATGGCTTGAAATGACTTAATTTCTATGTTTGGACTGGGAGTTTTATGGTAGACCCAGGGATATCGGTAGATATTTTTAAGTTAAATTAACCTTTTATATTACTGACATAATTCATACTTATTATAGACAATGATAAAATGCAGAAAATATACAAAGAAAAATTCACTCAGCTCTAGAGATAACCACTTGGCCTATTGGTGTATTGTGCATGTTTTATTTTTAGTTATTTCAAAGATTGGATTTATTTCCCTTGGAATTTTTTTAAGGGACAGTCTCACTCTGTCCCCAGGCTGAATCTGTTCCCAGGCTGAAGTACAGTGGCACAGTCATAGCTCACTGCAACCTCTAACTTCTGGGCTGCAGCAATTCTCCTGCCCAGCCTCCTGAGTAGCTGGAACTAGAGGCATGTACCACTATGCCTGATTAATTTTATTTTTTGTAGAGACAGGGTCTTACTATGTTGCGCAGGCTGGTGTTAAACTCCTGGGCTTAAGTGATCCTCCCGCTTCAGCCTCCCAAATTGCTGAGATCACAGATGTAAGTCACTGTGCCAGGTCGAATTTATTAGTCATCAAACCACCTCCAAGTCTAGGCAGTGATTCCCTACCCTTTCTTGCATTATGGACTCCTCTGAGAGCGTAATAAAAGCTGTATATTCACTTCCTTCAAATCTCTATATGGTTATGCACATAAATTTTGCATTTATTATCAGGGGTTTTATAGACAACCTGAATCCTGTAATAGCCTATGGGTTCTAGTTAAAATCCTTCATATAAGGTTCAAGCCTCTTTTTAACAATTTCAAAATCTGATAAATTCTGAAAAATCAAGATGCTTTTCTATATTCCAATGTTTACACTTGTTCAAACGTAACTGTAGTGGATATCTGCTGCTTTTATCTGCCTAGTACCCATTTTATCCTTTTCTTCTGGTAACAGTGCCCAACCACCCTTTTATAAGGGTGTGCATGTGACCCAGGTTGCATCAAGAAGAATATTGTTGGAGGCTGAAAGATTGAGGGTCGTGATCAACTCAGTATACCACTGGAGGCTATATGAGTAAACAGCAAACTCTTCTCATAAACACAGAATGTTAGCAAACTGACAAACTGCGTATGCCACCAGAAGGAATGCTGAGGGCGGTCACGACCCAGGCACAAATGTTTCTTGTGATTAGGCACATATGAAGCCTGTTAGTAATAATATGAACCTGTGATCAATTAAGCACCTGACCAACAGTTACCTCCTCTTCCTTGTTCTTTCTACCCAATAAATACGAAGGGCTGTAGAAGCTCAGGGGCTGCCTTTGCTCATTAGAAGCAGGGAGCTCTCTTCTTCTTCCCCCGGACCCTTTCCTTAAAAGTTTATTTTGTCTTTTGTTATCAATTTCTATGTTTGTCCCTTCATTCAGTCTTGTAAATGATGGTCTCAGGCAGTAACAGCAGTAACTGCTGTAATGATGGTCTCAAGTAGTAGCAGTAGTAACTGTTGTAATGATGGTCTCAAGTAGTAGCAGTAGTAACTGTTGTAATGATGGTCTCAAGTAGTAGCAGTAGTAACTGTTGTAAATGATGGTCTCAAGCAGTAACAGTAGTAACTGTTGTAATGATGGTCTCAAGTAGTAGCAGTGGCAGTTGGCCACAGAGTTTCTGATCTTAGAATAGTTAAAGTATGAGTTAAAATAAAAAAAGATGAATGTACTAGCAAATATATAAGAATCTATGCATCTGAATGAGTAATTTCTTTTCCACTGTAATCACTTTGGGAAATTTCATTTTGATTATGGCTATGTCATGGTTCAAAATGTTTTTGAGTTTTTCTGGAATTGCCTTTAAAGGAAATTTGTAGCTACAAAAGAAAGTCACATTATCAAAACCTTTGGTTGAAAGACTTAAGCAAAAAAGAAATTTATTGGCCCATGTAACTGGAAAGCATAGTTAGGAGCTCCATTTTCAAACACAAGTGGATGGAGAAACTCAAACAGTACAATCAGGATCTAGCTTCTTTCTTCTTGTCTCTGGGACCTGCTTCCTATTTGTTGTCTCCATTCTTAGACAGGTCTTACTGTGTGGAAGCAAAAGCAACTATAGCATCCTTTCAGGCTGAAGTCCCTTAGAAGCAGAGAGCATCAATTCTTCAGCTCCTGGAGAAATCCCAAGACTTAGACTGCATGCAAACAGTTCTCTGAGGCTAACAAAGTGCGATGTGATGTTTGGTGTAGTTTAGGGCCATGTGCTTTCCCATGGAGTCTTGGTTCCATCCAAAATGCATGTCCTAAGAATGGGGGAGGAGGTTAAGAGTCAAAACAGGGGGCTATTGCTGGAAGAAGGGTATAAAAATACTCTACAGTTAATGATTCTTTTAAAGTCACAACTTACGTGTATTATCAGTTTCCAAACCTCAGAACTTCTTTAACACACTTTTCTTCTCTACCATGGAAACTCACCACCTTCTACTCCCTAAGGCTTCCTTGAACTTTGTGTGTGTGTGTATGGCTTTGAGATTTATCAACCTCTCCATTTCCCCTGTGAGAAGGAGATTAAGTTTTGATAGTAGGAGCCCTCAGCATGTACTTGGAGTAATTTCTTATTCTGAGCTGCTTGATACTTTATTGAAAATTAGAAATTATTCTTAAATTGTGAATTGATTGGCAAGTTTTTTTCTTACAGCACTTTGATTATCCCAACTTCCTCCTGGTCTGGAAGGTTTCTGCTGAGAAGTCTGCTGATAGCCTATGGTTTCCTTATTTGTGAGAAATCTCTTTTCTCCTGCTGCATTCAACATTTTCTTTTTGTCTTTGACTTTTGACAGTTTGACTGTAATTTGTCTTGCAGTGTTCTTCTTTGCATTAATATTGCTTTGAGTCCTTTGAGTGTCACTAATCTGGATGTTTAGATTCCTCCCAAGAGTTGTGAAGTGTTCAGTCATTATTTCTTTAAATAAGCTTTCTGTGTTTTCCTCCTTTGGAACTCCCAAAATTCATATATTTGTAAGCTTTTCTTCCTGCTGGAACTCTCAAAATTCATATATTTGTAAGCTTGATGGTGTCATAGGTCCCTAAACTTTTTTACTCCTTTTCATTCTTTTTTCTTTTTGTTCCTCTAATTGGCTAATTCCAAATTACCTGTTTTTGAGTTCTTAATTCTTTCTTCTTCAGATCAGTTCTGCTGTTCAAGCTCTTTACTAAAATTTTCACTTCTGTCATTGTGTTCTTCAGCTTCAGAATTTCTGTTTGGGTTGTTTTCATGGTTTCTAGTTCTTTGTTAAACTTTTCTTTTTGTTCATTCATTGTTTGCTAATTTTGTTTAGTTGTCTATCTGTCCTCTCTTGCATCTCATTGAGCTTCTTTAAGATGCTTATTTAAATTATTTTTCAGCTCATTTGTAGATCTCTGTTTCTTTGGGGTCAGTTACTAAAGCTTTATTAGTTTCCTTTTATGGTGTCATGTTTGACTGGTTCTTTATGATCCGTGTGGCCTTGCATTGGTATCTGTATTTGAAGGAGCAAATGTCTTTTCCAGTTTTGCAGACTGTTTTGGCAGGTAAAGACCTTCTGTTGGGTCCCTGGGATGATGGGATTGCCTCTGGGATTATGGTTGAGTGGGATTGGAGCTGGGTCATGTGGCTGCTGTTGGGTTTGCAGTGGAGTCTGCGGTTGGTGGGCCTGTTATCAGAGACTGAATTTGGCATAATTCCTGTCTGGTCCTTGAGTGAGCTAGACTGCCTCTGGGGCCTTGGTCAGTAGGACTGGTGCTAGGATGAAGGTCCACAGATGACACCAGGTGCACTGACAATGTAGCTTTCTTGGTTCCTGCAAGGGGTGTCACTGGGTCACTAGGTGAGTCCCTGGGCAAGCAGGATTGGCCCTGGACTATGACTGAGAGGGGCTGAGGACTGAGTTACAGGGCTGAGTAAGGGGCCATAGCCAAGGCTGAAGTCTGCAGGCCTGTCTCTGGGGTTACTGATGGGCATATCTCTTGGTGGTTCCCTGGGTGGGCAGGACTACTTCCAAATGGTAGCTGAGAGGGCTTAAGCTGAATTATAGGCTCTTTTGGATCTGCTATGGGACTGTAGTCAGCAGGTCTGCCTGCAGGGACACAGATGGGTGCATATCTTTTCTAGTCCCTATATAGGCAGGATTGGTCTCAGACTGTAGCTGAGATGGGCTGGAGCTTAAGTACAGGACCACTTCAGGGTCCTAGCCGGGATTGAGGTTGGCAGGTCTGTCATGCAAAACATTAGTAAGCGTGACTGCGTCTGGGTTCCTGGCGGACGGTTCTGGTGGCCAGACCAAGGCCAAATAAGGTTGCAGCTGAGTCCACAAGAGAATGAGGCTTTTTCTAGGTCTGGAGCCAGGAACTCACACAGTTGGTGAGTCTGCCACCTGGGCATGGGTGTGCCCTTTCAAAGTGGTCCTCCTCAGTCTCAGGTTCCACCAGAGTTTCACAGCTTCCTACATGAATCCTAACACGAAGGTACTTTTGTTCATGGATGGCTGTGAAACTGTTATTTCTGTGGGGGAATATAAGGGGTGATACCTCCTATTCCACCATCTTGTTGACATTATTGCTGTAAAATCTTTCTTGATTATCATGAAATATCTTTTCTCTCAGAGGAGAAATTTCTTAAGAACATACCAGCTCTGAAGGACAGACTAGGAGATGTTTTTGTCACCAGTTCTGTCTTTCAGATATAAATTATTTTCCATTGGAAAAGCCAAATGTTCACCTGATATAGCTGAGAAAATCCTTTAGTGTGGGCTGTCTCTAGCAGTGCAGTGTCACCTTGGCTAGGCTGCTGCCAACACCCACGGACCCCTGTTATTGCCATTCTCAGCAGCACATGTCCTACTTTTATTTAAATAGCATAAAGGTTGGAGCTGGAAAAGAGAACAATATCCAATTTGGCATTTGAAGCAAGTGTTACAAATATAGACTGTAGAGATCCTAGGAAGGAGTGAGGTTGGTGGTCCTAGATAAGAAAGGAGTTTAAAACCACCTCATAATTGAATGTTTGAGTTAGAAGGTACCATAGAGGTCACTGTTGCTACCCTCCCCCTCCTCACCTTAGAGATGAGGAAGCTGAAATCCAGTTTGATGACATGACTTGGTTAAGTTAGCACCAAACCCGCAACTAGAACTCAGATCCCCTCACTTTTGGGACAATGCTATTTCCATTATATTCAACTCTGCTTTCTGTGTCTTTCAGACTTGGAAGTCAATGATAGCATGCTGGTAGGATATTTTCCTGTAGATCTGGATTTTGTAAGACAGAAAAAATTCAGTTGCTGACATGAAGAAATTTGCTAAGACTTGTTTCTACACTCAGTGTGATGGTTAATTTTATATGTCAACTTGGCTGGACTGCAGGTCCCAGATATGTGGTCAAACATTATTCTGGATGTTTCTGTGAGGGTGTTTTTGTATGAGATTAACATTTAAATCAGTGGAATTTGAGTAAAGCAGATTGCCCTCTATAATGTGGTTGGGCCTCATCCCATCAGTTGAAGGGCTAAACAGAACAAAAGATTGACTTCCCCTGAGCAAGAAGGCATTCTGCCAGCAGATGGCTTTTGGACTTGAACTGCTGCTTTGGCATCTCACTGGGTCTCCAGTGTGATGGCTCACCCTGCAGATTTTGGACTTGTCAGCCTCCATAATCATGTGAGTTGATTCCTTAAAATAAATCTTTTCATATATATATATATATATACAGGTTAGCTAGTTAGGAGATAAGGACGTATGAGTGATATAGATTATGATTGGGCGCTGTGGATCACTTGACTATAGTATATGAGGGTTGGGAGCGTGGGGACTGCTATTTCTCTGGAGAACCCTGACTAATATACTCAGAGGAATATTTGTTTCTCTAATCCAGCATTTGGACCTTAAATATTTGTGCCCAGAACATCATATTTTGGGTAATCATGTGCTATTACTTATTTCCTTTATCCATTGGAAACACAAAGAGGCTTCTCTTTTATTTTGGTATTACTAAAAGAAAATCTTTAACAATTATGTCAAGTTTGGGCAATTAGATAGTTTCTTCCTCAGTTATGGAGATCATTTCGTCCTGAGTATCTTTATCAAATTCTGAAACCAGTGCTACTGCCTCTACCTATGAAGGCTAAGATAGCGTTTTAGCTCAGATGCCAAAGATGGCAAAAAAGTAAGCACACAACAATTCGGTTTTCATTCCTTTTCTCAAAAATTGGTCGTTGTTGTTCTGTCCAGTCCTCCATCTTGGTTCCCCAAGGTACTCCCAGGTCGTTTGCATCCTCCTTTTTTTGTACTAGTTAGAGCACTTTCACTCATGAATAAAGAATAGCCCAGCTCAATCTAGCTTAAGCCAAAATAGAATTTCATTTGCTTATGTAACACAAAAGCCTGAGGAAAGATCTGGGATATAGGTGACTAAAGAGTCTCACACGTTGTCACCAAGACCTAGTCTCTCCTCACCTCCCTGCCTGATTTTCCTTTGTGCTCCTGTCGCTTTCAGGCTAAGTTGCCATTACCATTGGCAAAATACAGTCAATAACTTCTAGCCCACATCTTGTTCACTTAAGATCACAGCAGAAAAGAGTGCTAACAAAACTCCTGGGCCTAACCCTTATTGACCAATTAGATTATCTGTCTATTACCAAATATACTGATTAGCTTACTACTGGATCATATGCCCATCTTCATACCTGAGTAAGGATTGTTCTCTATCAACACACAAGTACAAAGAGTAAGGAAGAGGTGGTTTTCTCAAAAGAAAAAGATAAATGGACACCAGGTAAATACAATTAATAGTATATACTACATCATCCTTATCCAATTTGAATAGTCAGATAGTGTCTGGCAGGTGGGTAAGGGGCAGTGGAGAGGAGAACTAAGAAGCTCAGTCTTCAATAGTTCCACCTATGCTTCTGATAATAGGAGTCAGGAGATAGAGAAAGAGCACTAGTCTAGAGAATCACCTCATAATTTTAGAAGCAGATGATGTTTCCTGGAAGGCTTTAAAGTTCTAGAATGGAGGTTACAGATATGTTTAGTCCCTCCTTACCTTGTAGTAGCATTTTCTCACTGACTTTTTTTTTTTTTTTTTTTTTTTTTTTTTAAGACAGGGTTTTGCTCTGTCTTCCAGGCTTGAAGTTCTGTGCTTTGATCTTGGCTCACTGCAGCCTCGACCTCCTGGGATCAAGAGATTCTCCCACCTCAGTCTCCTGAGTAGCTGGGACTACAGGTGTGTACTGGCTATGTTTTGATTTTTTTTGTAGAGACAGGGTATTGATATGTTGCCCAGGGTAGTCTTGAACTCTTGGCCTCAAGAAATCCTCCTGCCTCAGCCCCACAAAATGCTGGGATTAGAGGTGTGAGCCACTGCACCTAACCTTAACTGACCATTTTATTGTCAGCTCCAGGACCTTCACTTTCATTCCTTTTTGTGGTTTGTCACAGATTTCAGTTAAATACTAGAAGGTAATGCTCTATGATGAAGGGGTTTTAGGTCTGTTACCAAATGCCTAAAAGAGCATTGGGCTGTTTGTGGACAGTCAAAAAACACTCATGGAATAAATGGTTGGGATGTACTGCATATGTTATTTTACATATGGCCTCACCATGAATTGATAAAATGTCATGATAATGAATTCTGTTTTTATTCACAAGACTTTATCTTTTATTTTATTTTATTTTATTTTATTGTTATTTTTACAGAGATGAGGTCTCACTATGCTGCCCAGGCTTGTCTCAAACTCCTGCGCTCAAGCTATCCTGCTGCCTCAGCCTTCCAAAGTGCTAGAATTATAGACGTGAGCCACTGTGCTCAGCCGACATTACTTTTTATAATGAGATTCTTTCTGGTTGACTGTTTAAAAATTAAACTTTTAATTTAGAAATAATTGCAGACTTACATGAAGTTATAAGATATAATGCAGAGAGAGCTCGTGTAGTTTTACCCTGTTTCCCCCAATGGTCAAATCTTGCAAAACTGTAGTGTAATATCACAACTAGGACCTTGAAATGTTGACATTGATGCAGTCAATCTGGATGACTTTTTAAACATTTTTTTTGTGGTTGTGGTAATTGTTTATGGCCACAATTTCTTCTCATCCAAAATACATGCTCTTTGGCAATGTAACTTTGCTGTTTCTGTAATTTAGAGGTGGAATCTTTTGTTTTATTTCTTTAAATTTGGGGCAGATTTGTTTTGCTTTGACCAGTAGAATTTGGTAAAAGTTATGCTGTGTCCCATAGTCTAGGCTTCAAAAGGCCAGATACCTTTTACCTCCTCTCTGGGTATGTTTTCCTGAGATCCTCTTGTACAGAAGATTGTCTAGTCACTGGAAGATCAGAGACCATGCAGAGGCCCCAGCCAACAGCTAGAACCAACTGCCAGACATGTGAGTGAGGCCATTTTGCACCTCCCAGCCAGCTGACTGCCTTGCTGATGCATGCGTAAGCCCAGGCAAAATCAGCAAAGGAACTGCTGAGTCAAAACCCACAGAATTGTAAGAAAGAAGAAATCACTGGCTGGGCTTGGTGGCTCACGTCTATAATTCTAGCACTTTGGTAGGTAGAAATTTGGATCACCTGAGGCAAGGAGTTCGAGACCAACCTGGCCAACATGGTGAAACTCCATCTCTACTAAAACCACAAAAATTAGCCGGGCATGGTGGTGGGCCCCTGTAATCCCAGCTGCTCAGGAGGCTGAGGCAGGAGAATCGCTTGAACCCGGGAGGTGGAGGTTGCAGTGTGCCAGATCACGCCACTGCACTCCAGCCTGGGTGACAGAGCAAGACTCCGTCAAAAAAAAAAGAAATCATTGTTGCTTTAAACCATTCAATATTTTTTGCCAATCACCCTAAAAATTCCATTTGTATATATCCAAATTCAGTAGCAAATGGAGGGTAAAGTGGTGTGCTACTGTGACTGAAGTCTGACTAATTTGAATCTATTTGCCCTCTATCATTTCTGTGTCAGCATAGCCATACCATTAATTTTTAGAATACTTGTTATATTGCAGAGGGTAACTGTGACAGCAGCATCTCACGCTGAGAATCTTTAGGTATAAAGACTCAGGTTTTATTCTTGGATTTTGATATGGTGACTAGCGGGTAAGGATTGACTATGTATAGCTTGAAATTTTTTCCCTTAAATACATAACCTGTCAGTTGATTTCATCTTGTTATGCTTTGACTCAGCTATATATCAAGAAAATCTGATGAATACCAGCTTTCATATCTCTCTTATTAGCATGTGGAATTTTTAGTGATAATTGGCAAAGAAATTTAATGGTTTCATGTAGATACAGACTCAGACTCTGTTTTTTAGGTTAATATTTTTGTCAACGTAAAGCTAGTGAAACAAATGTTTCAGTGGAAAAATCCACATTATCATATTTTAAGATAAGAATGAAATCTAGAGTTCAGGCTCAAGATGACAATTCAAAGGCTCTTTACATTTTTTGAAAACCATTCAGCAGCTATCATTTTGATTTTTATGTTGATTCTAATATGAACACCAGTGATAAGTCTTTAACAAGATATATTCTGAAAGGGTACAATGTTTCAGAAATCCCAGGAAAATATCTGAACACAAGAGATTTCTATAGGTAGTAAAGATATGAATGAGCTTATATTTACTGACCCTTTACAATTTTTTTTTTTTTTTTTTTTCTCAGAGATATTAAAGATTCATCAAGTATACCAGTGGGTAGATCTTACTTTAAATAATGGTTAGGAAATCTATCTTTAAAGTTAGATTCTCAGGCTTAAAATCTAATTATATTATTTAGACTCCATGACCCTTGGCAGACTGCTGAAGCTTCTTGTGCCTCAGTCCCTACATTTATAAAATAGGGGCAAAAATAATACTGTGTAAAGCTTGTTATGAGGATTAAATGAGAAAATGCACAATTTATACCACATAATAATTATTCAAATGTTACTTAATACTATGCTCCCTCATTACTTCTCAGATTGCAGTTATTATTTCACTTTATATTCCTGTTTTGGCCACTAATATGAACTGTCTTATTCCTAGATTCTTGTTATAACTTTAGTACTCTGAACACTTAACGAAAAGCCAACAGCTTGTCTAGTTAAGCTTTTGTTACCATTAATAAATGTTTACTAGAAGGTCAGCAAAGTGTAGCACGAGAGAAGCTCCCACTGGGTCCAACCCGATCACTGTGGTGTGTTTGCTGTTGTCATAGTTATTTATCTTCTGTGGACATCCCTTCTACTTCCTCTGAGGGAGAAGATAAAGAAATAAAGATTTCTGAAAATTGCTGCTTGCTAGTCCCTTTGGGATCAGGTGAAGAATAGGACCCTTGAAATGAAAATGACCTCTCTTTCTCCTGGCTGTACTTACCTCTCCAAGGCATATTTGTGATCAGGACCCAGTCATTCTACCAGAGTGAAAGCCTTGTTTCCATTTATTAAATCATTAGCTGGGTCATTGACCCCCTCACAGATATGGCAGGGTTATATCAATCTGAAAATTGATGAAAGCTAAGTCCGTAACAAGATCCCTCATACTTTCCTCTGAATAGCCGTGATTCATTTCAGCTGCTAAATTCATTGGAAGGCATATTCTGGGTCTTCTGGATGCAAATAAAGCTGCATGGGATGTATCCAAATGCAGAAGTAAATGAAGGGTAAAGTGATGTGTTAGTGTGACTGCAGTCTGACTAATTTGAATCTATTTGCCCTCCATCATTTCTGTGTCAGCATAGCCATACCAAAGTGGATTCTGTGAAGCTGATTGAATCACAGCATCTAGAAGCCTAATAAATTAGCTGCTGAAATGTAAATACTGACCTGGGGAATTCTGCATGGCTAATGAAGGCAGAGTTCGAAGTGCATGATTACATTATACCGCTTTACCAAAACAGCCAATAAATGTTTACAAATCCATTTGATCTACTCAGGTCATCTGTTCGAAATATAGGTGGGGTGATTATATTTCAATAATAACTTAGCTCTTCCAGGGAGAGCAGCATGAAAGGAATGAAGCAGTAGACACAGAGTGGGTGGCTGCTTTGAGTCTTGGTTTCAAGGATGGCTGATGTACAATCCTCAAAGTATTCTGTCTGGTGATTACAGTATCAACTCTAAGAACAAGAAGCTTTCTGCCAATAAGTAGTGCAAATAGTTTTGGTTCTGAAAGGAAATTGAGGGGTGAGTGGAGAAAAGAGAATACAAATGCTTTGTGCTATGAATACTGGATCTTTCCATCTGAAATCTGTAAATACAATATAGATTTTCCTGGCATTGGATTCGATTTGGCAGATCCTTCATTCCATTGATCTTGAACGTAATAATATTTATCATAGTGTAATCCTTTAGTAGAAGCAAAAATGCTTCTGACTGAAGAGACATTCCAATTATTCATGTCCCTTTGTTATTGTGCTGTTATCTTTATGTTTGTTTTGTTTGACTGTTTTGGTAAAGACAGAACAGGCTGAAGAAAACATGAATTTGAAATGGTACAGGGTGGGTACCCTGCAAAATAATAAATGCATATGCTATTTTTCACTTTGAATTAGAGGCAAAATTCCTTTCTAAACCAAAAACATAATTAGTTTTAACGATAGCCTATTTTGTTCAGATCATTTAAAATTTCAAAGCGTGTTGTTAAATACATAGATTCTTTCTTTTTGCCTCTTTCTGTCTGAATCCTTGCTTAAAGCAAGGGCCTCTCAATGGAACACAGGGAATCTTTAGAAAGCAGTAATTCAGCCAAAATGAACACAACTGGGAGTGCAGAGACTTGGTGCAAATTATGCTTTTCATAGCCCCCAGATATATTTAGGTATCTGGACAAGCTAAATTCACATCCCAAGGCTATGCAGTGTGGGTGCCCTCCTACCCTGCTGCCCTTCAGATAATAGCAGCACTTAGAGTAGGGCATTAAGAAGGCGACAGAGGGACATGCTTAAACCTATGGTCACCTCAAAGGAGCTTTCTTTCAAGCCATACTGGTTCAGTCATACAGAGACTCTCCACATGTGGTAGAGGGATTTGGCTCTAGGACACAGATAAATGCCAGGAATTCGATAGGTTCATTGAATACTCAAATAACCTGATGGCCTTAGATGACCTAAACCTGATAGGCCTGAGTCTTCTAGGTCACCTGATTCCATATCCCAGCTTGACGCTAACCTTAACCCTAAATTTGGTTATTTATGGCATTAAGTTCTAATCTTATACTTTAGTTCAGCTGATAATAGCCAGCTTATGGGCTACCAAAAAAATATATGTGGAGCTAGGACATCTGGCAAAAGCCTTGGGAGTTTAAGGGGAGGAGAAGGGGAGCAACTCTGGGGAGTCACTGACACTATACAACTTTCTAACCTATAACTGTTAAGCCCCCGTGAAGATGAACATAAGGCTGAGAAATTAGGCAGATCCCAGTGTATCATGAATAGTCATGGATGCACCAGCTAGATTCCATTTCAAGGAAGGACTTGTTGCTCCAGTTGGTTTGGTGGGAGTGGTCTCAGAAGACACCTTGGAGGCATTGTCGCAGCAGCAGAGAACCACCTGCTCACCGAAGCCCACATTCCTGGGCAGCCTGTATCCAATGACTTATCTAGGCTTGGCCATTTTGGCCAAACACAAGACAACTGACAATCCTTGCTTCACATCTTCCTCTGGCATTGACTTGCTTTGCAGTGTGACTGCTTCTTCTACTCAATCCTACTTCCTTCTTCCCAAAAGCGCACCCTGTGCGTGAAATTTCATCTCAGAGGCAGCGTCCCAGAGATCCCAATCTGAGACACAATGTGAACAACTAGGTCCCATTTGAAAATGCAGCTAGAATTTAGTGAGTTAGGATAAAAGTGTCTTGGTTTGAAAAGTAAAGAAGGAGATTAAAGTCCTTTGCTAAACTAGCTATGTTAGATCTGATATTTAGGACATTGTATCCTAGGGAAGTATCATATTAGAATATCACTAAATAATTATTATTTCAATGATTTCATTGGAAAGTCTGCCACTTAAAGACTATTAGGAGACAGAGTTAATAAGGGCCTAACCAGGTCGCAGGGAAAAGAGACCAGTATGGCATAAGGGAGCTAGGTATCAATAGCAGTGGTCATGAAAGATACGACCTACAGCATCCCTTGCTGAAGACCCTGTTATACAATTTTCATTTGCTGTGAATCCTGTGGTAGGATTCTCTTTGATTGCTCTTAGAGTCATGAGAAATAGAGGCATCTATTTTTCTGTGTTTCCACTGTCCTCATTCCTTTATTAAAAGAATGTTATTTGCAAGCTGGCCTTCCCCATTGCAGTATAAGTTCTTTAAGGGCAAATGGTCTTAGTTTGGGTTGCCCTGAATGCAGATAGTGAAGCAAAAATTGGAATGCAAGTAATTTCTTTTCCTTTTTCAAGGGGAGGAATACAGAAAATACTGACAGGGATGTAGAAATAGTTCAAGGGAGAGGAGGCCAATAAATTGTCCATTATTAAGTTGGTAATACTGAGCCACTCCTGTGTCTCAGCATTCTGCCTCTCCAGTGTCAAAGAAATTAGAGTGTTTCCATACCCACTCCGATTAATCATTGCTTGAGGACTGTAGAACGCAAGGTATATGAGGCTGAAGAGGCATAGGGAGGTGTTAATTCCCTGTGACTTCTGGCCTGCCATTGTCTGGAGGAGTGGTTTTCTGGAAGAATTATTCAAGCTCAGAGATACAGATACTAGCAGATGGAAGTTGAAGCACCAAATCGGTGAAGTCTGAAATATATGGATGTGGGGAGATAAGCTTACAATGGGCGTTCAGGCATAAATGTTATTATTTACTCTTATATTTCCTTTTACCTGCACTGGGCCTGGTCCATAGCATTTGCTCAGTGGCTGTTTATTAAACACCTTAAAAATGAGACCAAGCTCAACTATGTGGTCCTTCCATGCGAGGATCCAAAGCTCTCAGCAGGGCAGAGAAGATGCATGTGTGTGTCTTGGGTCATCTCTTGTTTCTGAAAGAGAGAATAGAGAGGGTCAAGCACACTTAGACTCATTTCTTAAAGATTAATGTAATACTTGGTTTCCTTGATAAGCTCTAAATTAAAGTTGGAAACTGCCTAGTGCAATTCACAAAGGTGCATACACAAGAAGGGAGAAAAATTCTGATTACAGTTTTATTTGCTGACACTCCTTAACAATTTATGTTCAAGTGCTATTTTGCTAATTAATGGCTGCTCAAGAAATGCCATGTGTCAGCAATGAATCACTTACTTTTGTTGCTCTTCAATGGTATATGGATAATGAACAAGGACAAGTCACATAATTAAAGCTGAAAATAGCCTGGCTGTGGGACAGAGGCCTGCCAATAAGAAAAAGATACATTTTCCAGTATCCATGCCACACTATTAACAGTTAAACAAGTGAAAAGCACAAGAGGGGACTTTATTGACATATATAACTCAATAGCCAAGGACTTGGAACAGGGGGTAGAACTAGCTTCAGGGACATTTTGAACCAGGAAGTAGAGCATCCACATTTCCACTTCACATCTCTCATCTTTGCCTCTCTCTGTGCTTCCTTTAGTTCCTCTTACTAGCTTTTCCATAAAGTTGGGGCCATGGATGTTAGAAGCTCCAGGCTCACACTAATACAGCTCAATGCCAGAGAGGAGAGGGCTTTTCTTCTCCATCAGGTGTGAAGTACTTCAAGGAGGGACTAACCAGCTGTGAGAGTCAGATGGCCAAGGAAGTGGGCCTCAGACTTTAGAGCTACCATGTTTGAGGGAACATTTCTCAGAAGAAGGGGAAGATGCTGTTGAACAGTATCAGCAGCAGTACCAGGAAGTACATGATTAAAATTCTGGGTGAATAGTCTGCATTAAAGCTGCCATTGTAATTCCGAGAAGGTGCAAGGCATGGCTCAAGCGGTTGGTGAGGTGGACTGGAACAGGAATTTGATTAATGGAAAGATCACAGAGAAAAGAGCATTTCAGATAAATGATGCTAAGTGAATAAGTACGGATTCAGGATTAAATGCAGGGCACTGGGAAGACTGGTCTAGCCAGAGCAGAGCTGGTCTGTGTTTGGGAGTAGAAAGAAAGTGGAGGAAAAGGAAGATTATGGACAGCTGTGAATGCCAAGCAGGGAAATCACAATAGAATTTTCAGCCAGAGAATAATATAATAATGGTAATAATAACAAATATGACACTCTGGGTCATGAATTACTTGAAGTGCTTTATATAATATTTATCTCATTTAGTCATCTTATAAGTCCATAATTACAATTATCTTACAGAAGAGAAACTGAGGCACAAGTGTTATGTGGTCAAGATCATACAGCTAATAGGTAGCAGTCTGACTCCATGTCTGTGCTTTTCACTGCTGTGCTATGCCACTTAAAGGTAATACATCTTAAAGTTGAATAGCACCTGATATGTGTATAATGTTTGACACACAACAAAATACTTCAATTCATTTGAGCTTTGTAACAATCCCCTGAATTTAGTAGAGCAGTTGTTTATTTCAATCTTTATTTTATTTTTAAAACCATCCAAATATACCTCTCTCTTCCTAGGCAATTTTCCTAAATTCATATGGCTGGAAAGTGGTTGAGATCAGAGTAGAGTTAAGAGCTCTTGAGTCGTGTTAGTGTTTTTGCCTTGCTGCCTGAACATTAATGTGTTGCTGGTGGATGACATCAGAATTGGGGAGTAACCAATGGGGGAGAGATGATTCAGGAGGCTGCCTGCAACATCAGAGGGTTGTGAGAGTCTGAGCTACAGTAGTACCATTTACCTTCCAAATCAGGAGGACATTTTTTCAATTTTTAAAATTAAATTCAATGTCTCTGATATCCTAAAAAGTGAAACTAACCATATTCAGATTTTCCTGAGGAAAAAATCACTTAAAATATTGCAACTGTCTACTTTAAAAATTTAACATTGTAAACCTAAAATTTTATTCAATAAATGTGAAAAAGACTAAAAAATTATTGTTAATTGATTTTAGTTAAAGAAAAGATAAATAAAAGTGAAGGAAAAGGGGTGAGTCAAAAGGAAATACATACTGAGAATAACAGATGTGAGAGAGAAAGACAGTGAATGAGATTATATATGTGTAAGAAACTAGCACAGACTCTGGCACATTTTATATGTATAAATATAGTTAAAGAAGCTCAATACATTCTTAGATGTATTTTAGCTCGCAAAGTTGAAAGTGAATAACTTTTGTAATATTGATCCCTCAGAGATCTTTTACTTGTTTGAAACCTTGACTGTTTATAAATTCTACTCTTAATGTGACAGGCCAAAGAATCCGATATAGTGGATATTGCCACATTGTAAAAGCATTGATAATTTATTTATTCCCTCTATTCATTCACTGATTCATTCACTCATTCAACAGATATTCATTGAATATCTTCCATTTGCCATATACTATTCTAGGTGGTCCTGGTTTTTAAACAATTCTCAGTCTGGTAGAGAGAAAACTTCAGGTGTGCAACCATATCCAAAATACTTTCTGATCTGTGATCTCATCAGCAACCCATGGGGTACTATCTTCAAATAGGATGATGAATCTGAGATTTAGGCCTACAAGTTGCAACTTGAACTTCTCAACACCTGATCAGAGAAATATCACTCTAAGACTGTGTAGATTCAAGCCAAGTGCTGGAATTGGTCTTCTATTTGCATATCTCCTACTCATATTCTAAGTTTTAGCTAAATGAATAGTAATGATATGTCTATTTTAATTAATTCCGTTACTACTATCATGTATCCATAAACTTTGTTGCTTTTTAGCCAGAAAAAAAATTGTAAAAGTTAGGCCAGGAGTAACAGTTAATTTTGGTGTAGTCCCTCAAAAATATGAAGGTCTAACTATGTGCTATCCCACAAATTCATTGGCAGCTTTGTTTTTTACTTGTCGGCAGGTCATTTCCAATTATCCTCAGACTGCTTCTCATTGATGGAAATCTGGTATCATAAAGTCTTTGGTACCAATGGGGTTCATTTTCCACCCAATGTTGAGGAGCAAAATACAATAATAACCTAAATACATGCTAAGATATTTAGGAGCACACAAAGTGAGAGATGCCTCTGGGGTTTAGCAGTAACCTGTGACTTCATCTGCTGGATCTGTCTGTTGATTGGACATAGGTAATTAGGTGAACTCTCTTTCTGAACTCTTTAGAATCTTCCGACAAATTAGATTATTCTCTGTTTTCTGTCTTCCACAAAGAGTTCTACATTGCTACAGCCTGGAGCTAATTCCTGAAGGTGCCCATGGCATTTGCAGACACAGAATTTTCAACCTTCAAAGCTACTGTGGCTCTTAAACGGCTGACTTAAACTGCTGGATACCACAGAAACTCTGCAGGACTGAGAATTATCAATGGCTTTGATCATTTGCTGAGAATTTAAAATGAACTTATTATCGGGCCTGTTTAGACATTTTTTTGAAATCTTTAATTTAATGAATTGATTTATTGAAGAATACTTCACTGTTTCACATGTTGGCTTAAAGGACTGCATACTTGCTTCCCTGGAACCGTATACTCTAATCATCCAACTAATGATGTGACCTTTTGTTTTGTCTGTTTTCCTCAGGCGGTTTCTCACAGTTCAAGTACAAATATTGCCTGTATTTCAAATGTAAAAATTATGGGCTTCCTAATAAAATGCTAGGGACAGCCTGGAGAAGGCATAGCACTAATATTCAAACCAGCTAATTCTGGGAAGTGGTCTTGTTTCACACCAGTAAGTGGGAAAAGCAAGCATGACTTGCTCAGAAAAGCAAGGATCATTAGAAGTGATATTGTTGATTGCAGGGCAACAAAACTGCTTTTTATGCAAATAGATGGATTTGTAAGAACTAGGTTAGTTAAGGAGTAGATAGGCTGAATTTTGTTGTGGTAAATACTGAAGCAATCAGAAGAACAGTTCTTACCCCTCATCCAGAATAGAAGAAAGAGGAAGATATATGAATGGTTTTCGGTTTTTATATATGTTGACAGAATAGTTATAATATGATATAGGTATTATAAACTCAGAACATTGATACATATATTTTTTCAGGCTAACATCATCCTGTTTGCAAAATGGACAGATGCTGTTTATTTTTGCAAGTAGTCAACTAAGCTAATGTGAATGCCAGCTTCTTCTTTGATGTTTCAGCTTTAAGAAAGTTGCATTAATGGAGGGCAATTATGGTAATTTGAATTAGAAATGGAATTATGGTAATTGAAAACTTCTGCAGTGACAGGTATTTGCAAGAACCTGGTATTCTGGTGCAGTTCAGAACTGCTATTAAGCCCATGGTAATTAGCATTTTCACCCCTGAAATGGTTGAAAGAATAAGGGAACATAAAACAAAATTTGACAGTATGAGAAGGGAACTGGCAACAACATCAAAACCTACAGTCAACACAAAGAAATACAAACACACGAATGGTCTTAGACTTTTTAAAAATAGAGAATCAGAAGAAAATCACAGCTTTGTATATACTACTGGGGAGGGAAGGATTTATGTTATAGGTCTGCAATATAGAGCCATTTGCAACAGAAAGATGGAGCATAGAAAGCCATTCTTGTTTTGTGGCTTCATTTCCAAATCAATTGTTGCAGAGAGGTCCATAGGTCCCCACAACACAAAACTTTAGAAAGCTACAACAAAATTAGATGAGTCACTTCACAATTATCATGTAGTCATTCAACAAATGTTTGTTGATTGCCTACTATGTGCTAGGCAACTGGTCAGGTGCTAGTGATGTGATGAAGACTAGGTTCCTGCCCTCAGAGAGATGCTGCAGTAAAGTAAGAATTGAGATCACTTTGGCCTACCTTAAAGATAGGAATGTATCCTGTTACATCTAGAGCTTATACTCTTAGCCTCTCTCATACTATAAAAGATGCTATTTTTGCTCTTAATCTCTTAAGATATCTTTTTGTCTTTGTGATTTCTCCTGAGGCTTCTAAGGATAGTCAAAGGAGAGAGTGTCTATAAATTAGTAAATGCTTGGCTACAAATAACAGGATACCTGACTAAAAATATATTCGTGACTTAACTAATATCACATAATGAGTAAGAAATTCTAGAGTTAGTATAGCAGGTCAATGGTATCACTAACAACTAGGCTCCTACTGTTTCTGACTGCTATTGTCTCTATGGTGGCAGTGTTTCTCTAATGGTGACAAAATGGCTGTCAAAGCTTTAAGCTAATGTCTTTACACAACAATGTTTTAAACAAAAAACAAAACAAAAGGTGAAAGGAACAAAATACCTTCTCCCTCATTTCTAAGGGAGATATTTTCCCCCCAAATCACTAGGAGACTTCTCCTTATATTTTATTTGTCGAAACTGCATCATATGTCTACTCTTAGAACTTTAATTGGTGAATGGGAATAGGATCAGCCAAACTGGTTTAGATAAATGGTTATTCATTGCTTGTGACTGAGCCCGTTCCCTTTCTATGCAAATTAGGCTTTACTTAGCAGGGAAAAGGGGAAATGGCTTTGGTTACACAGGCATCTCTGTGCAGTCAGAGATGATGGAAAAGTCTGTAGATACTTTCCTTTGAATTATACATGTGTCATTTTCCTCTTGGGTCAAATAATTTTTCAAACATCTCTCTGTAAAAATGCAAATGCTTCTGGGAAAGGCATCATATCACGTTCCTAATGCCTCAGTCTGTTGGATACACTTTAATAAGAGAAAATGGGACACTATCACTGGGAATCTGCAAGTTTAAGATGAGGTTAACAAAATAGGAAAACCATGTAGAAATGTGGGCTTGGGAGTGCTGAGGACACATTTTCCCTATATAATAATTTTACTAAACTTTTATGTAAAATTTGATTACTCCAAGCGAGGTCATGTATATTGACACGTATTATCTGTAGAGCACTTTATCCTGTGGGCATTTAATTCCTACCACAGTCAGGTGAGCTAAGGCCTCCCTTTACAAGTGAGGAAGACGAGGTACAGAGAGTTTAAATAACATGCAGATTGAACCCACTCAGGTCTGATGCCAAAATTCACTTTTTTTTTTTTTTAAATTGTCCCACATTTCTTCTCAAAGACCAGCATAGAAGGAAAGTCATTTGAATCTGAGGAGGTGGTTTATTAGAGTTTTCTGTCTGTTGTGAATTTCTTTGTTATTCAATGCTAATTTCTATATAACATACCTCTATCCCAGCCAGAGTTCAAACACATTGGGGAAAAATTTTAAACTTTATCAAATATCTTAGATTAAATAACACTAGGTTCTTTTGATAAGATATTAGGTAATTAATGTTCTGACTCTAGGTGATGCCATGATTGCTGTTCTACAGTGATTTATTCCATATGAACTGTGGGTAGGAGAGTTTACATTGAGGAGAGTTGTTTCAATGTAGACAGAGGAAAGAAATAGTGATCTATAACTCTAGCAGAAACTTTTGTTTTGTAAATAAGCCTAAATGGCCAGTAAAGATTTGTGTTATTGTTTTAATGGGAGGAAATGATGAAAAATAGAGTACAATTCCAATGTGCTCAAATGAGAACCATGTCCTGTTAAGTTGGCAAGTACAAGTATGTCTCTTTTCCTGTCACTCTCAGGCAATCTATGTTTGTGAAATGTGTCGTATAGACTCTGGTTTAGCAGAGGGTAATTGACCAAGTCAACTTCGCCAGTCAGTGGTTGTCATTACCAGCTATAATTCCACGTCCCTTGTGAGGAATCTGAGGCACACTTTAGTTACTGGAGTCCCTCTTTGAGAGAAAAATGTGTTTTCTGACTGTTGAACATTAACTCACGTTACAGATGTGGTTGAAACAACAAAGAAGTCCATTTCACAGAGTGGGGACACTAGTTCTATTGATAGTCTGATTTCCTTATCCTGATGATGTATATTAGATACATGAGTTTGTGTGTATTTGACAACCCCTGGTGATAAAGGACTGTAAGCAAAAGGAGAATCTGTGTATTAACTGTTTCTACTCAGTTTCTCATACTATTTAACAAGCAAACATACAAAAAGGCAAACCTTCCCTGAGTAATTTAGAAAGGCTACTTATTTTCTTTATAAGTAGAAAGTAGAATGAAACAGCTCATTGTGCTGGAAGCAAAATCCCATTTGGGACTATGAAAGAACAATTTGACAATTATCTCCCTAGTTCTAAGGTCTGAGGGAGAGAAATGACAACTTATTATAAAGCACTTTTAATTGAAGTAATTAGGAGCAAGAATGCTTGTTCAGGCTGAAAGACTGTCAGAAGGGAAATAGATTTCTGGTCAAGTTTGCTGAGTTTGGAGGCTCTTGATGAACTTTTGTGATAATAATTAACATAATACTTCTGAGGCATTTTAGCCTTACCAAAATTATTTTCTCTGCCTCATTCTTCTTTCAGATGAAATAATAATGTTTAGCACTTAGCCGGCATCTTTCATTCAGATGGGTCCCCTGGTTCTTAAACAATTTTTCTATCTCTACATGTGTGAATATGTGTCTACACAAAGTCATTTTAGCAATTGCCAAAATTTTCAGCAATCCCATTGGGTAGCACGTTGCAGCTGTTCAGTATTATCCAGCAAAGCTACAGTGTTTGGGGGGAAGGAGGTATAAGGAAAAAAAAATTCAAGAAAAAAGAAAGTTTAAACTTGATGTTAATACTCTAGGAAGAATCTGGAAAGCAGAAATGTGTATATATACAAAAGGATTCGCTCAGCATCTACCTACCCTTGCTTTAATATATGAGCCACGGAGTATCTGGGAGCCAGGAAGGGACTGTGAAGTCAGTTTTAAAATACCTTTGAAATATAGTACTGTCAGCAGCAGGGTTTCCTGATGCTGTACAGGGGCATCTGTTCAGCACTGACATAAAGCATATATGCCACTTCAGTGAATTAACAATGTACTTCCTGTAGCCTGCTGTGTATTTCTTAGAGATCTCACTCAAGGACTGGCCATGTGTGCTGTCTAGCTTTTAGGAGCTGATAAGTAACTGTGATTAGCCATTCAGATTTCATCTGAAAAGAAATAAAATCATTTAATTGCTTTAAAAATATATGTACACTCACAGCATTGGTGTAACTGGAATTTGAAAAGTGATGACTGCTTTCTCCAGTAAATAGTGTAGTACCTGGCACACAATAGGTACCACCTATTAAATGAGTAAATGAAAGCATTGAATTCCTGATGATAATAGCCCTCATTTTGTATGATGGTAACTACTTTTCAACACACTTTCATAGATAACAACCTTTTTGATCTCACTGATATTTTACTGAATTTAATTTGATATGGTTAACATTGCAAAAATTCAATGTAAGAAATACATCAATAAGATGACTTACATTTCTCTTTGACAAGCCATTAATCATATTCCTCGATGGATTAAACTTCTAAGTCCTGGCCTAGTCACACTGCATTCTGTGAAAAACTGCCTGACTTAGAGGCTTTGTTTCCTGTGAAGCCCAATTTTTAGCCATGTGATCCTTTTCCATTTTGTTGGCTCTCGAACCAGCTTCATAGGCCTAAGGTGAACCTCAGTAGTAGGGGTCTCACCAAAGGGCAACCATTACAGGCTGCCCAGTAATGTATGACCTGTATCTTCATTTCCAAAGAGAAGTTGAATCAGGCAGATTTTCTCTTAAGAATTATTTTTTTCTTTTTTTTGAGATACGGTCTCACTTTGTCACCCAGGCTGGAGAGCAGTGGTGTGATCATGGTTCACTGCAGCCTTGAACTCCCAGGCTCAGGTGATCCTCCCACCTTAGCCTCCCTAGTAGCTGGGATTACAGGTGCACACCACCACAGCTGGCTAAATTATTTTTTATTTCTTTGTAGAGAGAAGGTTTTGCCATGTTGCCCAGGTTGGTCTTGAACTCCTGGGCTCAAGTGATCTGCCCACTGTGGCTTCCCAAAGTGCTGGGATTACAGGTGTGAGCCACTGGAATCAGTCTTCTCTTAAGAATTTGCAGTCAGTGGCCGGGTACAGTGGCTTATGCCTATAATCTCAGCACTTTAGGAGGCCGAGGTGTGTAGATCATTTGAGGTTGGGAGTTTGAGACCAGCCTGGTCAACATGGTGAAACCCTGTTTCTGCTAAAAATTACATAGTTTTATAGAGATGGAGTCTCCCTATGTTTCCCTGATTGGTTTTGAACTCCTGAACTCAAGTGATCCTCCTGCCTCAGCCTCCCAAAGTCCTGAAATTACAGGCATGAGCCACCGCACCCAATTCCAACTCTTCAATTACATGGCTGGTTCCTTTGGCAACCAGCCCCCATCCTGAGCTTTCTAGGGGCCCACCAAGAGTCACCTTAGCCTCACCCCTATTATTTAGAAAATTCCAGGGGTTTAAAAAGCTTTGTGACAGGAATCCAGGACTGAAATCAAATATATATTTCTTATTATATCATAATATCATGTAATTGATATTATGATATTGGGAAGAATAAACAAGCTATTGCCTTGAAAGATGCTTTCAACTTTCTATATGACCTGGGTTCTTTTTTCTTATTCATCATAGTGCTTAGGTGCTGCTCATTATATGGCTTACATCAGGTTCTTTGCACTCTAGGAGCTTATATTCCAACTCAACTGATTATTTGTTAAAGTTTTACCTTAGTTTTTTTTTTTCTTTTTTACCAGAATCTTCATTGGTTCTCTCAGTCTTTCTCTGGTTGGTTTTCTAGACCAGACCTACCTGCAGGTCTTGCATTCAGAGAAATTTGGGTCCTAGAGTGATATCTTCTTATTTCTGAGTTTAGGTTTTTGCCAGGGGCTCCTGGATCTAACATTTTGGGGAATGAAAAAAAAAAAAGTGTGCTGGGTAGGCAACCCAGTCAGCCAGTCTTATCAAACTCTGTCAAACATTCCTGTCTAAATATTTCACAGGCACCTCAAGAGCATTCGAAAATACAGCTGATCCTGCAACAACTTAGGCGTTAGATGTGTCCATGGCTGTGCAGCTGAAAATCCATGTATAACTTTTGACTCTAAAATACTTAACTACTAAGAGCCTACTGTTGTCAGGAAGCCTTACCAATAACAATCAGTTGATTAACATATATTTTGTATGTTATAAATATTGTATACCATATTCTTAAAGTAAGTAGAGGAAAGGAAATGTTATTGAGGAAAATCATAAGGAAAATAAAATATATTTACTATTCCGTTAAGTGGAAGTAGATTATCACAAAAGTCTTCACCCTTGTATGGTCTTCACATTGAGTAGGTGGAGGAGAAGGAAGAAGAGGGCTTGGACTTGCTGTCAAAGGGAAGGGAAAAGTGGAAGAAAATCCATGTATAAGTGGATCTTCACGATTCAATGGTGTTTAAGGGTCAACTGTGTGTGCAATGATTTGGAGGGAGGGGGGATGGATTAGATCAAATGTGGAGACCCATAAGTAGCACAGGATGTGGAGAGAGTAAAGAATGTGAGGAATAAGGAGGAGAACAGAGGCGAAAATGTTTGTTTCTGTGGTAATTTGTTCCCTGACAATTTAAACTGAAACTGTGTTCCTCAGTATTATTTTCATGGTATGGTTCCTGCAAGGTTTGGGTTAACTACAAGATAAATTTATTATTTTGTTAAAAAATTATTATTTGTGAATTTTGTGGGTACATAGCAGGTATATATATTAATGGGGTATATGAGATATTTTGATACAGGCATACAATGTATAATAATCACCTCAGGGTAAATGGGGTATCCATCTATCCTTTCTTTGTGTTAGAAACAATCCAATTATATTCTTTAAGTTATTTTAAATGTTCAATTATATTTGACTGTAGTCTCCATGTTGTGCTATCAAACACTAGATCTTATTTATTCTATCTAACTATATTTTTGTAACACTTACCATTCCTTCTTCCCCCACCCTCCTCCCACTATTCTACTGTATCTCCATGAGTTCAATTGTTTTACTTTTTAACTTCCACATGTGAAGCTTGTCTTTCTGTGCCTGCCTTATTTCACTTAACATAATGACCTCTAGTTCCATCCATATTGTTGCAAATAACAGGATCTTATCCTTTTATATGGCTGAATGATGCCCTCCATTGCATATAAGTACTACATTTTCTTTATCCATTTATTTCTTGATAAGATGCTTAGGTTGCTTCCAAATCTTGGCTATTGTGAATAGTGCTGCAATAAACACGAGAGTTCAGATATCTCTTTGATATACTGATTTCCTTTCTTTTGAGCATATACCTAACAGTGAGATTGCCAAATCATATGGTAGCTCTGTTTTCAGTTCTTTGAGAAATCTCCAGAGTATTCTTCCCAGTGGTTGTACTAATTTATATTCCCACCAAGCAGTGCACAATGGCTCCCTTTTCTCCACATCCTCACCAGCATTTATTACTACGTGTCTTTTGTATAAAAGACATTTTACCTGGGGTGAGATGATGTCTGGTAGTTTTGGTTTGCATTTCTCTGATAATCAATGATGTTGAACACCTTTTCATACACCTGTTTGCCATTTATATGTCTTTTTTTTTTTAATTTTACTTTTAGTTCTAGGATACATGTGCAGAATATGCAGGTTTGTTACATAGGTATACATGTGCCAAAGTGGTTTGCTACACCTATCAACCCGTTATCTAGGTTTTAAGCTCTGCATGCATTAGGTATTTGTCCTAATGCTCTCCCTCCCTTTGCCCCCCCGACCCTCTGAGAGGCCCTGGTGTGTGATATTCCCTTCTTTGTGTCCATGTGTTCTTATTGTTCAACTCCCACTTATGAGTGAGAACATTTGGTGTTTGGTTTTCTGTTCCTGTGTTAGTTTGCTGAGAATGATGGTTTCCAGCTTCATCCATGTCCCTGCAAAGGGCATGAACTCACTCATTTTTATGGCTGCATAGTATTCCATGGTGTATATATGCCACATTTGCTTTATCTAGTCTACAATTGATGGACATTTGGGTTGGTTCCAAGTCTTTGCTATTATAAATAGTGCTGCAATAAACATACGTGTGCATATGTCCTTATAGTAGAATGATTTATAATCCTTTGGGTATATACACTGTAATGGGATTGCTGGGTCAAATGGTATTTCTGGTTCTAGATACTTGGGAAATCACCACACTGCCTTTCACAATGGTTGAACTAATTTACACTCCCACTAACAACGTAAAAGTGTTTCTGTTTCTCCACATCCTCTCCAGCATCTGTTGTTTCCTGACTTTATAATGATTGACATTCTAATTGGCAAGAGGTGGTATCTCATTGTGCTTTTGATTTGCATTTCTCTAATGACCAGTGATGATGAGATTGTTTTCATGTGTTTATTGGCCACATAAATGTCTTCTTTTGAGAAGTGTCTGTTCATATCCTTTGCCCACTTTTTGATGGGGTTGTTTTTTTCTCGTAAATTTATTTAAGTTCCTTGTAGATTCTGGATTTTAGACCTTTGTCAGATGGGTAGCTTGCAAACATTTTGTTCCCATTCTGTAGGTTGCCTGTTCACTCTAATGATAGTTTCTTTTGCTGTGCAGAAGCTCTTTAGTCTAATTAGATCCCATTTGTCAATTTTGGCTTTTGTTGCAATTGCTTTTGGTTTGTCTTCTTTTGAGAAATGTCTATTTGGATATTTTTGCCCATTTTTAAATTGGATTATTAGACTTTCTTGCAGAGTTATTTGTGCTTTATAAAATATTCTGGTTATTAATCCCTTGTCAGATGGATAGTTTGCAATTTTTTTCTCCCATTCTGTAGGTTGTCTCTTCTCTTTGTTGTTTTCTTTGCTGTGCAGAAGCCTTTTTTAGCTGAAGGTAATCCCATTTTTCCATTTTTTCATTGGTTGCCTGTGCTTGTAAAGAAGCCTTTGCCCAGTCCAATGTCCTAGAAAGTTTCCCTAGTGTTTTCTTTTACTAGTTTTATAGTTTGAGGTCTTAGATTTAGGTTTTTAATCCATTGTGATTTGATTTTTTATATGGTGAGAGATAAAGGTCTAGTTTCATTCTTCAGCATATCAATACCCAGTTTTCCCAGCACCATTTATTGAAGAGACTGCCCTTTCTCTGATGTATGCTTTCGGCACCTTTGTTGAAAATGAGTCCCTTGCAGATGTATGAATTTATTTCTGGATTCTCTATTCTGTTCTATTGGTCTGTGTGTCTGATTTTATGCCAGCACCATGCTGTTTTGACTACTATAGTTCTGTGGTATAATTTGAAGTCAGATAATGTGATTCCTCCAGTTTTGCTACTTTTGTTCAGGATCACTTGGTCTATTCTGGGCCTTTTATTGTTCTGTATAAATTTTAGGATTGTTTTTGCTATTTGTGTGAAGAATGTCATTGGTATTTTGATAGGGATTGCATTGACTCCGTAGACTGCTTTAGAAAATATGGACATTTTAACAACATTTATTCTTCTAATCCATGAACTTGGACTATCATTTCACTTATTGTGTCTAATTTCTTTCATCAATATTTTATAGTTTCCATGTAGAGATCTTTTACTTCTTTGGTTAATTCCTAGGTATTTTATTTTGCTTGTAGCTATTGTAAATGAAACTGTTTCTTGATTTTTTTTTCAGATTGTTCACTGCTGGCATATAGAAATGCTGCTGACTTTAGTATGTTGATATGTTGATTTTGTACCCTGCAACTTTACTGCATTTGTTTTTCAGTTCTAATGGTTTTCTTGTGGAGTTTTTAGGTTTTTCCAAATGTAAGATCATATCATCTGTAAACAAGGATAATTCGACTTTTTCCTTTCCAATTTGGATATCCTTTTTTCTCTTGTCTGAGTGCTCTGGCTAGGACTTCTAGTACTATGTTTAGTAACAGAGGTGAAAGTGGGCATCCTCGTCTCGTTCCAGATCTTGGAAAATTTTCCATATTCAATATAATAATAGCTGTGGGTCTATCATATATGACTTTTATTGTGTTGAGGTATGTTCCTTCTACACTCAGTTTTATGAGTTTTTTGTTTTAAATCATGAAGGGATGTTTAATTTTATCAAATGCTTTTTCAGCAGTATTTGAAGTGATCATACAGTTTTTGTCCTTCATTCTGTTGATACGATATATCACATTGTTTGATTTACATATGTTGAACCATCCTTGCATCCCAGGGATAAATCCCACTTGATCATGATGAGTAATCTTTTTAATGTGTTGTTGAATTAGATTTGCTTGTATTTTGTTGAGGACTTTTGCATCAGTATTCATCAGGGATATTGGCCAGTAGCTCTTTGTTGCTGTGTCTTTGTTTTTGATATCAGGGTAATACTGGGATTGTAGAATAAGTTTGGCAATATTGCCATTCTATTTTTTGGAATGATTTGAGTAGGACTAGTCGTAGTTCATTCTTCTTTTATGTTTGGTAAAATCCATCAGTGGAGGCATAGTGTCCCAAGCTTTCCTTTGCTGGGAGACTTTTTATTATGGCTTTGCTCTTGTTACTTGTTACTGGTCTGTTCAGGTTTTGGATTTTTTTCATGGTTCAGTTTTGGTAGGTTGTATGTGTCTAGAAATCCATTTCTCCTAGGTTTTCTGACTTATTAGCATATAGTTGCTCATAGTAGCCTCTAACAATTCTTTGATTTGCTGTGGTATCAGTTGTAATGTCTCATTTTTTGTCTCTGGTTTTATTTATTTGGGTCTTTTCTCTTTTTTCTTAGTCTGGCTAAAGTTTTGTTGATTTTGTTTATCTTTTGAAAAAAACAGCTTGTTGTTTTATTGATCTTTTGTATTGTTTTACTCATTTCGATTTCATTTATTTCTGCTCTGATCTTTATTTATTTTTTTCTACTAATTTTAGCTTTAGTTTGCTCTTGCTTTACTAGTTCCTTAAGATGCATCATTAGGTTATTTATTTGAAATTTTTCTTCTGTTATGACATAGGCATTTACAACTTTAAATTTCCCTCTTAGTACTGCTTTTACTGTATCCCATACGTTTTGGTATGTTGTGTTTTCATTATCATTTGTTTTAAGAAATTTTTCAATTTCCTTATTTTCTTCATTTACTCACTGGTCATTCAGGAGCATATTATTTAGTTTCCATGTGTTTGTATTATTTCCAAAAATTCCTCTTGTTATTGATTTCTAGTGTTATTACATCTTGGTCATAGAAGATGCTTTATACTATTTCAATTTTTTGAATGTTTTAAGACTTGTTTTTTGGCCTAACATATGGTCGATCTTTGAGAATTATCCATGTGCTGAGGAGAAGAATGTATATTCTTCAACTGTTGGATGACATGTTTTGCAAATATCTATTAGGTCTGTTTGTTTTATAGTGCTGATTAACTCCAATGTTTCTTTCTTCATTTTCTATTTGGATAATTTGCTTAATACTGAAAGTGAAGTGTTGAAGTTTCTAGTTATTATTGTATTGGGGTCTATCTCTCTCTTTAGGTCTAATAATATTTGCTTTATATATCTGGGTGCTCCACTGTTGGGTACATATATATTTACAATTGTTATATCCTCTTGCTGAATTGACCCCTTAATCATTATATAATAAGCTTGTCTCTTTTGACAGTTTTGTCATGAAATCTATTTTATCTAGGTATAGCTACTTCTACTCCTTTTTGGTTTCCATTGGCATGGAATATGTTTTTCCATCCCTTTATTTTCAGTTTATGTGTGTCTTTATAGGTGAAGTGTGTTTCTTGTAGGCAACAGATCGTTGTGCCTTTTATTTTATTCATTCAGCCACTCTATGTCTTTTGATTGGAGAGTTTAGTCCATTTACATTCAATGCCATTATTGATCAAGTAAGGACTTTCTCTTCTCTCTCTCTCTCTTTTTTTTTTTTTTCAGACGGAGTCTCACTCTGTCACCAGGCTGGAGTGCAGTGGTGATCTTGGTTCACTGCAACATCCACCTCCTGGGTTCAAGCGATTCTCCTGTCTCAGCCTCCCATGTAGCTGGGATTACAGGCACCTGTCACCATGCCTGGCTAATTTTTGTATTTTTAGTAGAGATGGGGTTTCACCATGTTGGCCAGGATGGTCTCGATCTCCTGACCTCATGATCTGCCCGTCTCAGCCTCCCAAAGTGCTGGGATTACAGGCATGAACCACGACGCCTGGCCTACTCTTCACATTTTAAAATTTGTTTTCTAGCTGTTTTGTGGTTTTCTCTTTCTTCTTTCCTTGCTTGCTGACTTCCATTAATGAAGGTGATTTTCTCTGGTGGCATGTTTTAACTTCTTGCTTTTTATTTTTTGTTATCTGTTTTATGTTGTTTTTATTTGAGGTTACCATGAGGTTTGCAAATAATATCTTATAACCCATTATTACATAAGCAACCCAACTAACAAACAAGCAAAGAGAAAACTTATAAGAATTCTACCCCTTTAACGTCGTCCTCCTACTCTTTAACTTTTTTTTTTGAGATGGGGTCTTGCTCTGTTGCCAGGCTGGAGTGCAGTGGCACAATCTTGGCTCACTGCAACCTCCGCCTCGTGGGTTCAACCGATTCGATTCCCCTGCCTCAGCCTCCCGAGTAGCTGGGACTACAGGCATGTGTCACCATGCCCTGCTAATTTTTTGTATTTTAGTAGAAACAAGGTTTCACCATGTTGGCCAAGATGGTCTTGATCTCCTGATCTCGTGATCTGCCCCTGTCGGCCTCCCAAAGTGCTGGGATTAAAGGCATGAGCCACCGCACCCACCGCTCTTTAACTTTTTGTTGTTTCTATTTATATCTTATTGTACTGTCTCTGCCTTGAAAAATTGTAGATACAATTTTTGATCAATTCATCTTTTAGTCTTTCTACTCACGGTATGAGTAATTCACATGCTACAATTACAGTGTTGTAATATTCTGTTTTTTTCTGTATATTTACTATTACCTGTGAGTTTTGTACCTTCAGGTGATTTCTTTTTTCTCGTTAATGTCCTTTTCTTTCAGGTTGAAGAATTCCTTTTAGTATTTCTTGTAGGATAGGTCTGGTGTTGATGAAATTCCTCAGTGTTTGTCTCGGAAAGTCTTTCTTTCTCTTTCATGTTTGAATAGTATTTTTGTTGGATATACTATTCTAGTATATAAATTTTTTTTTCCTTAATCCCTTTATATATATCATGCCACTTTCTCTTGGCCTGTAAGGTTTTGACTGAAAAGTCTGCTGCCAGATGTTTTGGAGCTCCGTGTATGTTACTTATTTCTTTTCTCTTGCTGCTTTTAGAATTCTTTCTTTATTCTTGGCCTTTGGGAGTTTGAATATTAAGTGTCTTTATTTAGTCTTCCTCAGATTAAATTGCTTGGTGTTCTATAACCTTCTTGTGCTTGAATATTGATATCTTTCTCCAGGATTGGGATGTTCTCTGTTATTAACTCTTTGATATGGTTTTGCTGTGTGCAGCCTGGGGACTTGCTGCCCCACCCCCCAGCCACTCCAACAATTGCTAAAAGGGGCCAAGGTACAGCTCAGCCCTCAGTTTCAGAGGATGCAAGCCCCAAACCTTGGCAGCTTCCATGTGATATTGAGCCTGAGGGTGAACAGAGGTCAGTAATTGAGGTTTAGGAACCTCCACCTAGATTTCAGATGTATGTTAATGCCTGGATACCCAGGCAAAGGTTTGCTAGAGGGGCAGAGCCCTCATGGAGAACCTCTGCTAGGGTAGTGCAGAAGGAAAATGTGGAAGTGCAGAAGGAAAACCCTGCCCCCCACCCCAGAATCCCTACTGGGGCACCACCTAGTGGAGTTGTGAGAAGAGGGCCACTGTCCTCCAGATCCCAGAAAGGTATATCTACCAACAGTTTGTACCCTGCAGCTGGAAAAGCCACAGACACTCAACACTAGCCCTTGAAAACAGCCAGGTGTGGGACTATACCCTGCAAAACCACACAGGCAGAGCTGCCCAAGACCATGGGAACCTACCTCTTGCATCAGTGTGACCTGGATGTGAGATGTGGAGACAAAGGAGATCATTTTGGAGCTTTAGAATTTGACTTCCCCGCTGGATTTCAGGCTTGCTTGGGCACTGTAGCCCCTTTGTTTTGGCCAATTTCTTCCATTTGGAATGGAAGAATCTAGCTGGCTTTTGATTTTACAGGCTCATAGGCAGAAGGGACTTTCCATGTCTCATATAAGACTTTGGACTGTGGACTTTTGGGTTAATGCTGAAATGAGTTAAGACTTTGGGGGACTGTTGGGAAGGCATGATTAGTTTTGAAATGTGAAGACATGAGATTTGGAGGGGGCAGCGGCAGAATGATAAGGTGTGGCTCTGTGTCCCTATCCAAATCTCATCTTGAATTGTACTCCTATAATTTCCATGTGTTGTGGGAGGGACCTGGTGGGAGATAATTTGAATCATGGGGGCAGTTTTCCCCATACTTTTCTTGTGGTAGTGAACAAGTCTCACGAGATCTGATGGTTTTATCAGGGGTTTTCGCTTTTGTATCTTCCTCATTTTTCTCTTGCCACCACCATGTAAGAAGGCCTTTCATCTCTTTCCATGATTCTGTGGCCTCCCCAGCCATGTGGAACTATAAGTCCAATGAAGCCTCTTTTTCTTCCCAGTCTCGGATGTATCTTTATCAGCAGTTTGAAAACGGACTGATACACTCCTTGAATAAACTTTCTGCCCACCCCCATCCACATTCTCTTTTAAGGCCAATAACCCTTAGATTTTCCCTTTTGAGGATGCTTTCTAGAGATTGTAGCTGTACTTTATTCTTTTTAATTCTTTTTTTTTTTGTCCCTCTGACTATGTATTTGCAAGTAGCCTGTCTTCAAGCTCACTAATTCTTTCTTTGATTAATTCTGCTACTGAAAGACTCTTACTCATTCTCAGTATGCCAACTCATTTTTCAACTCCAGAATTTCTGCTTCCTTTTAATTATTTCAATCTTCCTGTTAAATTTATCTTGTAAGATTCTGAATTCCTTTCCTGTATTATCTTGAGTTTCATCAAGTTTCCCAAAACAGCTATTTTGAATTATCTGTCTAAAAGGTCACATATATCTATCTCTCCAGGATTAGTCCCTGGTGCTTTATTTAGTTCATTTAGTGAGGTCATGTTTTCTTGGATGGTCTTGATGCATGCGTGTGATCTTCTGTGTCTGGACACTGAAGAGTTAAGTATTTGTGATAATCTTTGCAATCTGGGTTTTGTACCTCTTCTTGGGAAGGCCTTCCAGGTATTTAAAGAGTCTTGGGTATTGTGATCTAAGTTTTTGGTTACTGTAGCCGTATCTGCATTAGGAAGCACCCCAAGCCAAATAATGCTGTTGCTCTTATGATCTTATAGAGGTACCAACTTGGTGGCCTTGGATAAGATCCAGAAGAAATCTATGCATTAGCAGGCAGAGACTCTTGTTCTCTTCTCTTACTTTCTCCCTAACAAAAGAAGTCTCTGTCTCTGGGCTGAACTACCTGGAGCTGGGGGAAGGGTTACACAAGCACCCCTGGGACTGCACTGGGTCAGACCTGAAGCTAGCATAATGCTGGGTCTTGCCTGAGGCCTATGGTAATGACTGCTCTACAATCAGCAGTTGGTGAAGCCAGCCAGGCTTGTGTCCTTCCCTTCAGGGTGGCCAGTTTCTTCCAGCTCTAGGTAGGTCCAGAGATGCCATCCAGGAACCAGGGCCTGGAGCTGGAAACCTTAGGAATCTATCTGGTGCTCCATTCTACTGTGTCTGAGCTGGTCACAAGAGAAAGTCTTTTCCACTCGTATCTCCCCTTTCCACAAGCAGAAGAGTATCTCTCCACAGCCACTGCTGCCCCAGGCCCCCAGAAAGTAACACCTGGCTATCTACCATGTTCACTCAAGCCCCAAGGGCTTTTCTGTTAGCTTGTGGTGAAGGCTGCTGGGCCTGAGACTCTCTCTTCAGGGCAATGGGCTTCCCTGTGACCCTGTGCAGGTTCATAAATGCTGTCCAAGAGTCAAAGACTGGAGTTGGAGACCCCAAAAGCCTATTTAGTGCTCTACCAAACTGTGGCCAAGCTGATACCTGAGGTGCACGACAAAGCCCTCTTTACTTTCCTCTCTCATTTTCTTAAGCAGGAGTCTCTCCCTGTACCACCACAGCTGGGAATGTGCTGGATCACACCTGAAGCCAGCATGGCTCTGAGTCTCACCCAAGGCCACAGCAAGTACTGCCTTGATGTTAATTCAAGGCCCAAAGGCCCTTTGCTTAGCAGGTGATAAATCATGCTAGGACTAGATCCTTCCTTTCAACACAGGGGCTTTTTCATCTGGCCCAGGGTATGTCTAGGAATGTCATACAGGAGTGAGGGCTGGAATGGGGACCTCAGGACTCTGCCCCGTGCCCTATTTTACTGGGGCTGAGATGGTATGCAAGATGCAAGACAAAGTCCTCTTTACTCTTCCCTCTCCTTTCCTTAAACGGAAGGAAGGGGTCTCTCCCAGAGCTGCCAGTTCAGCTGCCTGGGGCTGGGGAAGGAATGGCACAAGCACTCCCTTGGCCACCCCAGGTGTTTTCTCACTAGACCATGTGGTCCCTAAGTCCACTGGCTCCACTGGTGCTCCAGTACGGCACCAACACTTGTACAGGGATTGCAGTCCTTGTGGCCTAGACTGCCTTTCAGGTTTATGTAGGTCTCCAGAGCACTTCAGCTCATATTGGCAGGGCTTTCTGGAACTCAGGTTCCAACTGCTGTGATGGACAATTCCTTTCTGGCCAGGGTTGGTCTAATTGCTTTCTCTGTGGGCACCAGCTGAGTTTTGCCCTGTGTTGCTTTCCATTGTGGCAGGGCAGCACTGAGTTCCATTGCAAAGTACCACAATCACTGTGCTTTCTTTCCTCTAAGCACAGAGATGCTCTCTCCATACCATGCAGCCACTACCAGGTGATAGGGGAGAGGTGATGGTGGCTATTCAAAACTATCTTTTCTACCCTCTTCAGTCCTCTTTCAGTGATGTGACATTAAACTGGGTACTATGATAGTTCACCTGCTTTTTGTTTCTTATGAAGGTGCCCATTTTTTTCTGATGTGGCTAGTGGTTCAGTTTGGTGTTCCCATGGGAAGAACAATTGGTGGTGGCTTCTATTTGATTATTTGGTCTGCCCTGATCTATGAGAGAAATTTAAATGAGATTTGGAAGGTGGAAGTGTAGCAGTAGCCAGATGCCTGTATAGGACCAAATGATCTACTGTTTGTCTTACCTGGGTGGTGTAGGGCCATAGCCAGGCCAGCTCTCTGTGCCTCCCCTCCTTTTCCCTGTCTCTACCCTCCTTCAGCTTTTCTGAATCCTGTCTTTGGCTTTGTGGTAAAGGATATCTACTATTCTTCATGTCATTTACACCAAGAAGGAGGGAAGTGGTGGGAGAAATGAGGGTTCCAGTTTGTCCTTGTTTGTTCCATTTTGTCCTCATAAGTTGTCCCTTGTTTTTGTTCTTCCCTCATTTCAAACCCATATTTTCTTCTGTGCTAGTGGCCCTGCTGACTTCAGGCTGAGCTCTGGAGGCAGAAGCAATAGTTTACACAATTGCAAAGGATTTAATCTTTACAATCAATTTTTTATTCTGTGCCATTCATCATATTTCTTGCCTAACTGACATCGTTCTTATTAAACCTATTGTTTTAATTGATTAATTGATTAGTTATGACATTGACATTTTTCTCCATGTAAGAATTTTAGACAGTGACAAAATAGACTGTTTAGCCAGTTTTAATAAATCAGTAGCAGGATATTCTTTGCTGAAAAAAGTCCCATTTTTAAAGAAATGTTTTCCTGTAGTAGAATGTCATGTTCAAGAAAGTGACTTTTGCAATAAGTGACTATCTAGAGAGTTTTTCCCCAAAATGGTACTATTTATATTTTTAATGTTTAGTAAAGAAGGTAACGCTTTTTTTTTTTAACTGATAGTTAAACTCAAACATTAGAGCTTTATATGGCAGCATTTCAAAAGGGAAGTCACTTTTTTGGGATATTTGAAGAGCTTAATACAGACATTGCTCTAGAATCATTCGGTATTAATGTCTAAATCCAAAAATAGGTCCTCTATGTATAGAAGTTGGAAACCCCAAATATATTCTTTTTCTTTTTTGTTCACAGGGAACTTCCAAACCTTAAATATTTTTTAAAATATTTTTAAATTATTAAAAAATATGTTTTTTAAATTTAAAAATTTTAAAATATTTTTAAATTTATTTATATTATTTTAAATAAAAAAAATATATTTATATATTTAAATTTTATATTTTAATGTTTAAAAATATGGATATTTTAATTTAAAATCATTTTATATTTTAATTAAATATTCATATAATTTATTAAATATAAAATATATGATATATTTTAATATAAATAATAAAATTTTTTATTTAATTTAAAATATATTAAATATATTTTTAAAAATTTAATATAATTTATAATATATTAAATTATTTTTAAAATTTAAAATATATTTTAAAAAATACCATTAAGGTATGTAGTACACCAGCCTTTTAAAAACCATAACCTTCTAAATGTATTCCCTTACCTTTAAAAGGTACTATGGAGACAAAAAAAGTGGAAAAGCTACAACAAAACCCACACGTGGCTGAAGTTACAATTTCAAAAAAAGAAATATTTTCCTAATCTGGTTAGCACATTATCTGGTAGATAACCTCCAACATTAGTACCCAAAGGTTTAAGTTTTTTTTTAGTTAAGTTTAATTTATAGTATTACACACAATAGTGATTTGGACTGGGAACCTTTAGCAAACTACTGGAAAACAGTTGTGATAGTGCTGTGTACACTATGATAATGGAACTGAATTTAACCTCTTGGGCAATTGGGAGTCACTGGTAGGTTTCTTGCACTGTAGAAAGTAAATTCCAAGGCAATTACTTGAGGGCAGGGAAGGTGCGTATTTCCAGGGAGATTAATCCTAGGGGAGCTACGGAAAATATGTCAGAAAATGTATATTTGAAAACATAGTAATAAATATCTATTAAAATATCTCTTCTATTATTAAAAACAATGGCATTTTCATTAGAAGAATTTGGAAAAACTCAGATTAAGTAAAAGAACAATATTACAACTCATTAAAACCGTTCATCAATTTGAATCCCCAATGTTAGGGCATTTTGGGCATATTTTCTTCTCACCTTTTTTTCTTTGGTAACAAGTTTTAACATGATATGTACCCCAACTTTTTATCCTAATATCTTCTCATTTAACATTGTTTGAATATCCTTGAAATTTATAATTTTCATAATGAGATTTTTTATAATGTTTAAATTCATTAATACCTTTGAGTGTATATTTTACCTTTTAAAACAAGTTTATTAAGGTATAATTTTGCACAATAAACCTCAAATATAAAGTGGATAATTTCATGAGTTATGACAGAAATATATATATGTGTATATATATAAATATATGTGTATATAAATATATATATGTGTGTGTGTGTATATATCCATGGAACTGCCATCACAATCAAGATATTGAACATTTGCATGATCTCCAAAGGTTTTATCATGCCTCATTACAACCATCCTTCCCCAGGCAGCCACTGATCTATTTTATACCTTTGTGTGTATTTTCTGGTATTTTGTATAAAAGGAATCTTACAATATATACTCTATTTTTTGGTCTGGCTTCTTTCATTCAGCATAACACATTTGAGACTCATCTATATTGTAGCATGATCAGTGGTTTGTTCCTTTTTCTCACTGAGTGTTATGCTGTTGTACAGGCATATAATTTTCTTCATAAAATGTGCAGAGAACAACAAAACCACTGTGAGATTCAGACACGAGGCACCTCCTGTATATTAGCCCCCATACATCTGATTCATAGTGCCTGTGAATCAATTAATGCCTCACCATAATTACATATTCTTAAAAGCCATATAATTAAGGTCATCTGCAAATGGTCAAAATCCCTAATGTTCAATAAATTTATTCATACATTTAAGATGTGTAAGTTTTCCAGGCCTTCTAGGTACTTGAGATACATCAGCAAACCAAATAACTTTTTATTGTTCAGATCATATACGAATAGGGGAAGATAGGAAATTTTGTTTACAGTAAATAGTAAATATAAACATGTAAGTCATCCAGTTTGTTAGAAGGTGATAAGTTCTACATAAAAGAATAATAGATTGGGAGTGCTGGGTATGTGTTTGTGGGGATAGAAGGAGTGGCAAGATTAAATAGAGTGATCAGGTTAGGTATCAGTGAGATCTAAATGTTAAAATCTGATAATGTCAAACATCTACATTTTATGGCATTTTCTATGTAATTCTTTGTTAGTATTATATGACTATGTAATATTCACTTGAGTGATTATATCATACTTTGCTTATTCAGAGCTATAGTGGAACATTTAGATTACTTCTAATTTTCACAACTGTATTTAATGGTGCTATAAATGTTGTGAGCAAAGTTTTTGAACTGTACATGTTTGCAGGCATGGTGGCACATGTCTGTAGTCCCAGCTATTTGTGAAGCTGAGGTTGGGAGGATCTTGAGCCCAGGAGTTGGTTTTTTTTTTTTTTTTTTTTTTTTTGATACAAGTTTAAATTTAATCTCTATTTTAAACATTATCTCCATCATTTTAAACAATAATAAAACAATAAGTTAAGACTTGATCCATAACTTTTGATGATATCCATGGTGTAAACACTCCCATCATGACCATTTT
>NW_016804363.1:0-860 GCF_001698545.2 Rhinopithecus bieti
GAGCTCCTCGCCTCGCTAGGCCCCGCCCCTCAACGAGCCCCTCCCCCCCAGGTCCCGCCCCTCAAGGAGCCCCTCCCCTTCTCTGGGGCCCGCCCCTTACCGAGCCCCTCCCCTTCTCTAGGACCTGCCCCTCATCGAGCGCCTCTCCCCACTAGGCCCCTCCCCTTATCTGGGATCCGCCCCTCACTGAGCCCTTCTCTAGCACCTGCCTCTCACTGAATCCCCCAGAGCCAGACTCACTGACCTGGCCCATGTGTTACCAGCACCTGCTCCCATTCCCCCTCTGCCCTCCCCCAGGGGTCCCGTGCCCACCAACACGAGTGCGAGTGGTCCTGGGGAGGAGAGGCCTCATCTGCCATCCCTGAATCTCTCTGTCCACCCTCCCCTGTCCTGTGTGAGACCATGGCAAGTGTCTGGGACCCCAACTAACCCCATCCATCCATCTGTCCTTTCTTCCTGGCATCTGCCCTCAGCAAAAAGAGGAGACTGGAGTCCGAGTGCAGGTCAGTGGGGACAGAGCTGGCTGGGCCCAGGGCAGGGGATGTCTGTGGGTGGGAGAGATTCCAAGGCCGTTCCCCAGATGCCGGAGGCCTGGACCCTCAGGGCCTGCATGGACACCGCCAGGGTGCAAGCTTTGCCCCTACAGAGGCCATGAGTCCCACCACTGGAGCCTCTGACCTCTGGGTTTGAAACTATCTTTGCCTACAATGCCGGGGGTGGGCTGGAAGGGTGACTTGGGGACAACATAGGCAGCGCCATCAACTACCCTGAGGGACCTTGGCGACACTTGGGGCCTCGGGTCACTCTGTACAAGGGACCTTGGACTTCATGGCCTGGAATTCCCTTTCCAGCTTCAAAGT
>NW_016804364.1:0-2166 GCF_001698545.2 Rhinopithecus bieti
CTTTCTTTCTTTCTTTCTTTCTTTCTCTTTCTTTCTTTCTTTTTCTTTCTCTTTCTTTCTTTCCTCTCATTTGTTTCCTTCTCTCCCTCTCTCTGTGCCCCGTCTCCCCCTCCCTGCTTCCCTTTCTCCCTCTCACTCCCACACTCTCACGCTGTCCAGAGCCTCCCCTCCATCTCACGGTGGCCGACAGTCATCCTGGAGACTCACTGGTGCTGGGGGGTGAGGATCAAGTACCGACTCCACCATGGTACATGAAGAAAACAGACCGGAAACCTCTCTGAGCCCCTCTTGCCACCCTCACTGGAACCCACGGGACCCCCCAGTCAGCCCCGGGACTCCCCGCACCTGTTCTCCAGAATCCTGATGAATAACTACATGAGGCAAGGCACGTGTTAAATCCCTTGATTTAAGCAGCCACCAGGGACATACGGGTCAAAATGCCACTTTATCCAGCCTCAATATACACAATGTGTCATTGGTTCATTAACCATGAACAAAATATACAAGCATAAATAAAGTGTATAAGGATTTCCTTTGTGTTTGGTTTGTTTTGTTTTGTTTAGACGGAGTCTCGCTCTGTCGCCCAGGCTGGAGTGCAGCGGCGCGATCTCAGCTCACGGCAACCTCCGCCTCCCGGGTTCACACCATTCTCCTGCCTCAGCCTCCCAAGTAGCTGGGACTACAGGCGCCGCCACCTCGCCTGGATAATTTTTTTGGATTTTTAGTAGAGACGGGGTTTCACCATGCTGGTCAGGCTGGTCTTGAACTCCTGACCTCGTGATCCGCCCACCTCAGCCTCCCAAAGTGCTGGGATGACAGGTGTGAACCCGGGAAGTGGAGGTTGCCGTGAGCCGAGATCGCACTGCTGCCCTCCAGCCTGGGTGACAGAGCGAGACTCTGTCTCTAAATGAATAAATGATACATAGATAGATAGATAGATAGATAGATAGATAGATAGATAGAGAGGTTTGCAGGAAACTGAAATACAGTCACTCATCAACAGCTACAGGGTGATGGTTCTCAAATGTGAAGTCCACGCGGAGACAAAGGGAGAGAGACTGCAGGGATCCGGCCCCGAGCCAGCAGCTGGACCGAAACACGGATGACCCAGATGGCTTTACGGCATGTCAAGGTGACAGGAGTCGACGGCTAGGAGGATTCTAGACAGGCAGTCTCTCCGGTCGTCTGATGAGGCCTAATCTGTTCACATGACAGCTTGGTGTCCACGTCTGACTTTTATTTATTTATGCATTTATTTATTTTTATTCATTTATATTTTTTGAGACGGAGTCTCGCTCGGTCGCCCAGGCTGGAGTGCAGTGGCGCAATCTCTGCTCACTGCAACCTCCATCTTCCGGGTTCACGCCATTCTCCTGCCTCAGCCTCCCCAGTAGCTGAGACTGCAGGCACCTGCCACCACACCCAGCTAATTTTTGTATTTTTAGTAGAGAGGGGGTTTCACCGTGTTGGCCAGGCTGGTCTCGATCTCCTGACCTCATGATTCTCCTGCCTCGGCCTCCCAAAGCGCTGGGATGACAGGCATGAGCCACTGCGCCCGGCCCCATGTCTGACCTTTACCACATAACGCCATCAGTCAGACCCCTGAGGCTTGGATGATCATCTCAGCAAAATTCTCACGAGGGTTTTTATGTACATAAGATACAGCATGGCCAGGCGTGGTGGCTCACTCCTGTCATCCCAGCACTTGGGAGGCCGATGGGGGCGGACTGCCTGAGGTCAGGAGTTCAAGACCAGCCTGGCCAACATGGTGAAACCCCGTCTCTACTAAAAATAGGAAACAATTAGCGGGGTGTGATGGTGCACGCCTGTCATCCCAGCTACTCGGGAGGCTGAGGCAGGAGAATTTCTTGAACCACGGAGGTGGAGGTTGCAGTGAGCCAAGATCATGCCACTGTACTCCAGCCTGGACAACAGAGTGAGTCTCTGTCTCAAAAAAAAAAAAAGAAAGAAACGAAGAGATACAGCAGGAGACAGAATGGCATCTTACATTTCTCTAACCAAACACAGAAAAATGCTAATGCCAATTCCTGATAGTGGGGAAAACAAACTGTAATGTGTCCCCCCACCAAATAATTCCATCTGGAACCTGGCATGGGGAACTTAATTGGAACTACAGTCTCTGCAGATATAGTTAGTCATAAGGAG
>NW_016804364.1:5665-14413 GCF_001698545.2 Rhinopithecus bieti
AGAAGAGGAGGAGGAGGAAGGAGAAGAGGAGGAGGAGGAGGAGGAGGAGGAGAGGAAGAGGAAGAGGAAGAAGAAAAGAAGAAGAGGAAGAAGAAGAAGAAGAAGAAGAAGAAGAAGAAGAGGAGGAGGAGGAGGAGGAGGAGGAGAAGGGGAAGGAGAAGGAGAAGGAGGAGGAGAAGAGGAAAGGAAGAAAGAAAGAAAAAGAAAGAAGAAGAAAAAAATGCATTTGGTTCTCCATGGATTCTTAATGTCAGAGAAAATTGTATCTGGGGCAGAGTGGCCTGGAAAATCCGTAAAAGAGCGTCACGTCCTGCCTTGGACAGGGAACAGAAATGGAAACGCACAGTGTCCACCTCTGCAGGGCGGGTATACCTGCCCCAGTTAGAGGTCCCTGAGAGCCCTGTCTTAATAGCCGGAGACAGGGATGGAGGAGGGGGGAGGAGCTGGGGCGCCCTGTGCGGGGCAGAGTGTCAGCCCTGCAATTACTGTGGACTCCGGAATCCGCCTCGGATGCGGCGCGGATGAGTCATTCTCCCTGCAGGGCAAAGACCTTGCTATTATCACCGAGACCTTGCAAAGCTCCAGGGTGCAGGCGGCCTGTTCCTGCTAGGGAGGGAGGGTGGGGGAACCGGGGCCCGAGAGAACTCCCAGCGCGGGAGCGAGCGACGGGCCTGTGGGGAGCCGGTCTCCGGGTGCACCTGCCCCTCATTAGGGTTTGCCGCTCAGCCTCCTGGCAGCGCTCGGAGGTGGCCCGGGTGGGGGCCGGCGTGGGGAGAGCAGGTCCGCAGGGAGGGGAGCAGCTGAGGCGTCTGGCTTACGTGGGGCTGCAGCGGCTCCCAAGAGGGGCTGCGGAGGGTCTCCGGGGAAGGAGAAACACAGCTTCATGTTTTCTCAGCATGAAAAAGCGTCTGTCTTTATTATGGTGGGATGGGGGTGAGGGCGCCCTGCTTTCCTGAGTCCCTCTCCGCCCTCTGCCCCCCTTTCCCTTTTCGGCCTCCTCCACCTTCTCCTCCTCCTCTTCCTCGTGCGCCTTCCCCTCTTCCTCCCCCTCCTCCACCTCTGCCTCTTTCTCTCCCTCCTCCTTCCCCTCCTCCTCTCCCTCCTCCTCCCCCTTTTCCTCCTCTTGTTCCTGTTTCTCTTCTTCCTCCGCCTTCTCCAACCTCCTCTTTCCCCTCCTCCACCTCCTCCTCTTTCTCTTCCTCCTCCTTCCCCTCCTCAGCCTGGGCGACTGAGCGAGACTCCATGTCAAAACAAAACAAAGCAAAGCAATTTTCAGTTCTGCTGGTGGCTTCTGCTCAGAAAGAAAAAATAAACCCAAAGAAAGAAAACCCAGTTGACTTCCTTTGAGCGTTTCCTCCTTCCCTCCCTTCCTCCCTCTGAATGTCTTCTTCTTCTTTGTTGAGATGGAGTTTTTCCCTCGTCCCCCAGGCTGGAGTGCAGTGGTGCAGTCTCGGCTCACTGCAACCTCCGCTTCCTGCGTTCAAGGGATTCTCCTGCCTCAGCCTCCTGAGTAGCTGGGATGACAGGCACCTGCCACCACGCCTGGCTAATTTTGTATTTTTAGGAGACACGGGGTTTCACCATGTTGGCCAGGCTGGTCTCCAACTCCTGACCTCGTGATCCGCCCGCCTTGGCCTCCCAAAGTGCTGGGATGACAGGTGTGAGCCACCGCGCCGGCCTTCTTTTTTATTTTTATTTTTTATAAGAGTCAGGGTCTTGCTCTGTCGCTCAGGCTGGAGTGCAGTGAGACGACAATAGCTCACTACATCTGGTTTCAGTAGCATCCACAGAAATCTCCAAATAACGCAAGTCACCCAACAGCCTCGGTCTGCTCCATCCGGGGATCTGTGTCCAGAGACGGTCAATGGTCAGCTTCTAGCCAACAGCCATAATGTGGATGAAAAAACAATGCCTGGATTCTAGACGTGCAGAAAATGACCTCTCACGTCCAACATTATTCATTGTCTCTTTCCAGCTTGCAGCATATGACCTCAGCCCTGGGTGAGTTTCCTCTCTGCTGTCGGATGACTCTCTGATGACTCTGTCTCTCTCTCTCTGCCTCTCTCTCTGTGTATTTATACATATAGATATTCCTTTACAGATGGTGCAAACGTTTTGTGTACACGCTTTTCCTCTGCTATCTAATGACCCCAAATCTCTCTCCTTCTTTCTCTCCCTTCCTTCAGCCGTTTCTCTCTCACCTATCTGTTATCTACCTATTATCTATCTATCTATCTATCTATCTATCTATCTATCTATCTGTTTATCTATCTATCTATTTATCTATTTATCTATCTATCTATCTATCTATCTATCTATTTATCTATCTATGTATTATCTATCATTTATCCATCTATCTACCCATCTATCATTTATCTTTCTATTCATTTACTATTTATTGATCCATCTATTATTTATTTATCTTTTATCTATCCATCTATCATTTATCTCTATGTCCACTTATCAGTTATCTAGTCGTGTATTATTTATCTATTTATCTATCTATCCATCTCAATACCCATCTGCCATTTATCTACCTATTGTTTATGTATCTGTCATTTATCTATCCATCTGTCATTTATATATTCATCTATCATTTATCTATCTACCTGTCTATCATCTACCTATTATCCATCTACCTATCATTTATCTGTCATCTACCTATCTAGCTAATCTATTATCTACCTATCTATTACCTACCTATCATTTATCTATCATCTTCCTATTTAATCTATCTATCATCTATCTATGATCTATCAACCATCTATTATCTACCTACCTGTCATCTGTTTATCTACCTATCATCTATTATCCATCAATCATGTATTATGTATCTACCTATTATCTATCTATCTACATCTACGTACCGCACCTATCTATCCATTATCTATCTCTGTCTCTTTGTCTCTCTATCCAGCATTTATCTCTCTATCTCCTCTCTATCCATCACCTATCCTCTATCTACCTATCTATCTACATAATGTCTATCTCTATCGTCTATCTCTGCATGTATGCACACCTTCATGTGTATGGTTCTTGTATTCATGTATCTATCTCAATCAATCAATCAATCAATCAATCATCAATCATCTATCTAAGTATCCCTCTCTCTCTATCCATCATCTATCTCTCTCTTCATCGTCTATCTATCTCTCTATCCAGCATCTATTTATCTATCCGCCATTGATCTATTACCTACCCATCTACCATCTATGTATATATCTATGTACATACTTAACTATGTACATACTAGGTAGGTAGCCTAATACTACTATGTACTACTAGGTAAGTAGGTAGGTATGTACACACCTACCTACCCTGTTTCATCCCAGATGCAACCAGTCACAGGCTGCATGAATTAGCAAGAACTGCTGCAAACATTCGCCTCCCTAAAGCAGAACAAAGGATGCAGCACATTCTTCTGTTTGACTTTTGGGGCCACACGGTCACCACTGACAACCTCCTCAAACCCAGAACACCTTTAGGTGGGGAGGGCGACTGGTTCACACGTACTTCTCCAAATAAGCACCTGTCTTGCTGCTTGCACATACACCCTGCAACCTTCCCCTCCAGACCTTCTCTGGGGACCACCTGTTTAGCATCCAGCAGATGCTACATCCCTGTTCTAATTTTCAACGGGTCACGGTGGAATCTCTCTAACACTAAACAGCCAGCTCCAAACACTAAACAGGTCCCCTCCCACGTTCTATTCATGGGACTCTCCTAACCTTCTGGGGCAAAAAAAGAAAAAAGAAAAAAAAATCCTAATTCGAAGCACATTGATCTCCAGGCACATGTTTTCTATTAGGACCTATGAAACCAAGGTGAAAATGTGAAAATATGCGTGGAAATCTAGTATCTATCTGTCCAACTATCAGCGATCTATTCATCTATTACTTGTCTGTTTATCTATCTATGCATCTAAATACCATCGAACATCTGTCTATCCATCCATCATTTATCTATTCATCTATCATTTATCTATCTTCCATCTGTCATTTATCTATTCATCTATTACTTATTTATCTAGCTATCCATCTAAATACTCACCTATCATTATCTATCTACTTACCCACCTATTGTTTATGTAGCTATCCATCATTTATACATTAATCTATATTTTATCTATCCATCTATCATGTCTCTATCTATCCATCTATCATGTATCTATCTATCCATCTATCGTCATTTATCTATTCATCTATCATTTATTTATTTATCCATCTATCATCTATCTCTCCATCATCTCTCATTTATCTATTCATCTATCATTTATCTATCTATCCATCTGCCATTTATCTATGTTCCCATCCATCATTTATCTATTCATCTATTACTTATCTATGTAGCCATCTAAATACTCATCTATCATGTATCTATTTATCCACCTATTGTTTATATATTTATCCATCATTTGTATATCAATCTTTATTTTATCTATTAATCTGTCATGTATCTATCTATTCATCTGTCATTTATCTGTTCATCTATCATTTATCAATTTATCATCTATCATCTATCTGTCCATTATTTCTCATTTATCTATTCATCTATCATTTATTTATCTATCCATATGTCATTTATCTAACTTTCAATCTATCATTTATCTATCATCTATCTATCTATCTGTCCATCAGCTATCATTTATCTATTCATGTATTATTTATCTATCTACCTACCCATCTATCACTTATATATCGACCTACCCGTCTATCAATCTATCCATCTACCATCTATCTATCTATATATCTATCTAGCCATCTATCAATCTATCCATCTATTATCTATGTGTCTATCTATCTATCTATCTATCTATCTCTATCATTTATCTATCTATCTATCTATCCATCACACCTTCCCCTCATCATTGCCCCACTTTCCTTGGGTTCTAGAGCTGGTCCAGTTGAAAAATAGCAAACAATCACCGGAGGAGAATCTCAGGCAGGGCTTGCTGTACATCAAAGGGAAGATGGAGATTTCAAGGAGTCAACCATGGTGACTTCAACTCTGTGCCCTTCCTTCACCAATAGTTGTGAGATTTTCTAGTTAAGGAGGCCTCCTTGCCATCTGGAGTTGATGAACACTATTGGTGATGGCCACGTTGCCAGCATTTCTTAATGCTATCTTTGGGAGTAGGTTGGAAGTCAACCCAGCTCCACTCATCACTGAGAAATAAGACTGCCCGTTCTTCAACCTCAGTTTCTTCATCTCCAAAGCGGGGATGTGAAGTATTTTTCGAAGAGATTGTTCACAGTGGATGACATAGCAAAAAGATTCTCACCAGACATAGCACCTCAACCTCAGACTTCAGACTTCCCAGCCCTCAGAACCATGAGACTAATAAACTCTCATTGTGTATAAATTACCTAACCAGTGGCACAAAATAAACTAAGATGATATTTGTCATCATTTTCGTTACAGCGGCCAATGGAAGCTAATACCCCCTTTTTTTTTTTTTTCTTTTTTGAGACAGAGTCTCTCTCTGTTGCCCAGGCTGGAGTCCAATGGCACAATCTCGGCTCACTGCAACCTCTGCCTCCCAGGTTCAGGCAAGTCTCCTGCCGCAGCCTCCTGAGCAGCTGGGACTACAGATGCCTGCCACCATGCCTGGCTAATTTTTGTGTATTTTTAGTAGAGACAGCGTTTCACTGTGTCAACCAGGATGGTCTCGATCTCCTGGCCTCGTGATCCGCCCTCCTCAACCTCCCAAAGTCCTGGGATTACAGGCCTGGGCCACCAAACCCGGCCAGCTAATACCCTTTCTAATACCCTACTTCTTCCAGGTGTCCATTAGTAACACAGGAAACATCTCATTTGTAACCAACACCTGCTCAATGTCCAGTTTGTTCAAAAGGGCTAACTCATTCAAGTATTACAGCAAACCCAAGAGAGCCTCTACCTCCCCAGTTCCTCTTCATTCTTCTCCACTTTGCTTCAGGAGGCTGGAAAGTGTGGATTGTCTCAACAGAAACTATGAGCCCTGGTTTTCGGTTGAATTGTTGGATTCAACCTGCAAGAGATTAGAGGTAAGTTCTGAGCCTTTTCCTCAGATTCTGTCCCTGATAAGTCACCTTGCTCAAGTCCCTCTAGGACTTCCTCCCAGGCTGCTCCACTGCTCAGTTTCTGCACAGATCCAGGGCTTGCGATGAGTCCTACACCCATCTTTGAACCAATTATGGTGTCAGGATGTTCACCTGCAGGAAACCGGTTGCTTAAACCTGGAGGAGGGATAGAGGTTGTGCAGGTAGAGACAAACAATGGTCGCTGTAGGGTCCAAAAGAAGTAACTGTCCTTACGTCTCACTGGCTACAGCTATCTGGAGAGTGTTCCAGAAGACACATATTCGGCTAAAGCACATTTATCTCCAGGCACATGTTCTCCATCAGGACCTTCAAAACCCACGTGAAAACATGCTTGGACATCTGGCATCACAAGAAAAACAGCAAAGAAATGCCAGAGGAGAATCTCAGACACGACTTGTAAAGCCAGAGGAAGACAGAGGTTTTAAGGAATGGGAGCCACATCCTGCCTTTCCTATGCTGATGACATCGACTCCGTCTCTGAGCCCTTTCTTCAGTCAGATGATTGACACATAGACAGACATACTGAGATAGATAGATAGATAGATAGATAGATAGATAGATAGATACATACATACATACATACATACATACATACATAGACACATATATAGCTAGCTAGCTAACTAGATACATAGATGATAGAGATGACAGATGATAGATAGATATAGATAGATACATAGATCCATAGATACACATAGATATATAGATGATAGATACACAGATACATACATAACCAGCTAGCTAACTAGCTAGCTATAGACAGATACATAGAGATAGATAGATAGATAGATAGATAGATAGATAGATAGATAGATACATACATACATACATACATACATAGATACATAGATACATAGATAGATAGATAGATAGATAGATAGATAGATAGATGATAGACAATTGATACATAGATGTACTGATATAGTTAGATGATTGATACTTTGACAGATGTACTGATTGACATAGATGATTGATACATAGATGTATTGATAGACAGATGGTAGATAGATAGATACATAGATAGATAGATAGATAGATAGATAGATAGATAGATACATAGATACATAGATAGATAGATGATAGATAGATACAGGAATAGATGACTGGTATAGAGATGATATAGATATATATATAGACAGACCTAGAGAACTAGAGAGATGATAGATATAGGTAGGTGGATGACAGTCACCTACTTAGATAGGTGATACTTAGATAGATAAAAGACAGATAGGTTTAGGTAGCAGATAGGATAGACAGAAGATTGAGAGAGAGATGACAGAATATAAATAGATGATAGACGGATGAAGGATAAATGGAGATAAATAGATGGATAGAGAGAGAAACAGATATAAAGAATGGACAGATGAACAGATGGATTGATAGATGAATAGATGGATGGAGCGATGATAGATGGATAGATGGAGAATGCATAGGTGGATAGATGGAGACATGCAGAATGGATGCATCTATCAAACCAACACCTGTTAGGTTTTCTGATCAGGAGACCTGGTTGCTATCTGGAGTTGATGTCACTCTTTGTGACCATGACGTTGCCAGCATTTGCTAGTTCTATCTTTGGGAGCAGGTTGGGAGTCAGCCCAACTCTCCCCGTTACTGCTGCTGAGGAATTAGACTGACTCTTCCTCAGCCTCAGTTTCTTCATCTGTGAAATGGGGAGATGACGTATCTCAAAGAGCCACAGTGAGCATTACGTGGCCAGCCTCTCCATGGCAAGGGAGAGAGGCACTTCCAGATGAGAGCAGAGCAAGAAGGCACTTTCTTGGGTCCGAATGGGTCATTGTCATCGGACACATTGCGCAGTTGTCCTTAAAATGCTGTACCTCTGCATCTGAGCACACAGGTATAAGCCAGGAGTGTACTGCAGAAAAGAAAAAGCCACCGAGGTGTGACGTGAATGGTGCATCTGTTTGCAGGTGACCCAGATGGACTGGGATAACTTGGCTGTGGGGTCCTGACCTGAGAAAAGAGCCACGTCCTGTACCCCAGGCATCCGTGACAACAGGCGTCCGTGGCAACCAGCTGTGAACACGAGAAATGCCTTTGACCCACCACCTCTGGGATCCAACTGGATCCTTTCACATCCTTCCGACCACCCAGCTGCCTTCAGGAATCTCCCAGGGCCCCCAGTTCCCTTGAGTTTGCAAACCAGGCTGTTACGGATTCTGAAGAATTCGCACACAAGTGTTACCCAAGTGTTCCCAGCTAGCCCAGGTCACCTTTCTGATGCTGTCACCTTTGTGCCAGCATGGGAAGACCCCCATGAATGTATTAAGCCTGTGCTTTGGGGAAAGATTTCCCAGACATTTTGTTTCCTGTGGAGACCAAAGAAAGCCACCTGGCCCTCACAGCGGAAAATGAGGCAGCAGGAGATGAGGCATTTTGCAGAAGGTGCCAGGGCTGTCAGCGAAGTAACAGACACATCTCACTCTCTGTCGATACCGGCTTGTCACTCATCTGGGCTGTGACAGGATGTGGTGGATCATCTGTTAACTGCAGAAGACCCAGGGATTCAGGGATTCGTTTGCCTGTTGGTGAACATGCCAAACTCCAGCGCACGTCAGCGAGGTCCGCAGGTGCACCTGCTTCCACGGAGGTAGATCTCAGACACCCCGTTCTGCAAATCCTCAGCAAAGCGACCTCAGAC
>NW_016804364.1:18335-20290 GCF_001698545.2 Rhinopithecus bieti
TATATAATTATATAGTACACATTATATATTATATGCATGGTATATAATGTATATAAGCTATAATCTATACTATATATGATGTATATAATCTATAATTTATAATCTATAATATTTACTATGTATCTATAATGTTAATATGTATAATATACAATATATAATATTATATATCGTATATCATATGTAAACATTATATAATATTATATATAAATATGTAGATACTACATGTAATTATATATTGTAGATACTTACATATTGTATTGTAATTATATATTGTAGATAATTATAAAATGTAGATACTACGTGTAATTATATATTATCTATAAAATACATATTCTTTATATTATATGTATATATATATGACTGTGTGAAAGCACCATGTTAGCAACACTATAAGGAGTGCAGACGGCTGGGAGAACCTTACAAGGCAGTAAAGACAAGACTGGGTCACTGCACATGGTAAGTATTCAATGCATTGCAATATCATCATCACAAGTAGCATTTCCTACCCTGTTTCCCCTGTTCATTTCCTTACAGGAATGACTAGTAACACACCCCATTATTGGTCCTTTTTAGGCGGTTCTCTGCCTTTTGCTCTCTATAATAAATTTTTACAAGTTCGAACGAAAAGAGCACATCACTGCACAATTGCCTATAACAGCGAAAACATTGCAAAGTGTGATCGTGGCAAGTGGTTGCGGGATGTCAGGCAATTATCTCCTCATGTGGGAGCGGGAGATTGGAGCCACAGATTGGAGGGAAAGTCAGTGCTGTCCATGACAATTAAGTGCACATTTTCTTCTGACCAGACAATCCCACTTCTAAGTATCTACCCTGGAGAAACTGTCATACTCAGGCAAGACATAGTATGAGGAAGAATGCTCGTTGCAGCAAAGGCTGTGATAGCAGAGAAACGGGTAGACTCTAACTGTTTGCCCAATGGGGAACCTGAGGGATCCATCTTGTGGCTAATATCGAACAGATAAAATGCAGAAAGTGAGCCTCTGTGTGCTGCTAGGGCCTATCTCCAACCCAGGTTGCTGAGTGACAAAAGCAACTTGAAGAATCTCCATACAACAGTAGGATGGGATACCATGAATGTTTTCACAAGTCACACAGGTGCAACAACAGGTCCAAGTGTGTCTAAATGTGCAGAAAATGTTCTGGAAGGACACTAAGTGACGATGGCAGTTATGTCTGGGGAGTGGATAAGAAATGAGTCTTCCTCAGGAGGACTGTGCCTTTATTCAGAATGTGTCTACATTGTTCCCAAAGTACATTTCTAAAATAATTTATTGAATATCTGCAAACCAATATATTGTCTTTGAAGATGACGAGGCGAAGGCAGAGTGAACGGGAACACGTAGAGTGAAATTCATTTTTGTTAAAGAATATCTGGATTGATCTACTCCATCTATCTCACCATTCATCCACAGACCCATCCAGCTATTCAATCATACATCCACCTATCCATCCACCTATTCGTTCATACAACCACCCACCCACCTACTTATCCTTTCATCCATCTTTCCATTCACAAGCACATCCATCCCTCCGTCTACTAATCCACCCATCCACTTATCTGTACACCCATTCATCCATCCATTCATTTATCCACCGAGCCATCCACTCATTCACCTACCTACCCACCCACCATCCATCCACCCATCCACCCATGCATCCACCCATCTGTCCATGCATCTATTCACCCATTAACTCATCCATCATCCATCCATCATCCATCCATCTACTCATATACCCATCCATCCATCCACCCACCCACCCATCCATCTATCCACTCCTTAACTCACGCTTCATCCATCCATCTGTTCATCCATCATCCATCCATCTACTCATATAGCCATCCATCCATCCACCCACCCATCCATCTATCCACCCCTTAACTCATACTTCATCCATCCATCTGTTCATCCATCATCCATCCATCTACTCATATA
>NW_016804364.1:24326-26513 GCF_001698545.2 Rhinopithecus bieti
ATTATAATATAATATAATAATAATAGATTATAGATTATATAATGTAGACATTCACCTTCTGACGAATGGAAAATAAGACTTTACATTGTTGGGATCTGTGCCCATTACGTGGCATCTTGTTTAAAAGAGAGGTTATATTTCAGGAGGCTTGGAATAGGATTTAGGAATCTGCATTTTTTTTTTTACATTTTCAAAACTTTACATTTTAAATTATTATACTATAAAATTGATTTTCGTGATGTGCGGTTCTATGAATTTGAACACATTTTTTGAAACATGTAAACAGCATCAAGTTCAAGGTAGAGACTAGTTCTATCTCCTGCCCCAATTTTTTATCATTCTATTTCTTTATAGTCACACGCACATGCAGGCAGGCACACACGTGCATGCACACCAACATCTAAGGGAATCTGCATTTTCAACACGTACCCTCGGCCGGGTGCGGTGGCTCACACCTGTCATCCCAGCACTTTGGGAGGCTGAAGCGGGAGGATCACCTGAGGTCAGGAGTTTCAGACCAGCCCGGCCAACATGGTGACACCCGGTCTCTACTAAAAACACAAACATTATCTGGGCATGGTGGTAGGTGCCTGTAATCCCAGCTACTTGGGAGGCTGAAGCAGGAGAACTGCTTGAATCTGGGAGGCAGAGGTTGCATGAGCTGAGATCGCGCCATTGCACTCCAGGCTGGGATGACAGAGCGAGATGCTCTCAAACAAACAAACAAACACCCTCACATCATCCCTACTTGGTAAACCAATGGTGTGGTAAAGCTATCTTCATCCTCAGAAAGCTTCAAGACTGAACCGGCCTGAAGGGTTGATTGGCTAGTGTGAATCTTGTCAAATCATTTATTTCTGAACATCACTTTGCAAAACAGGGATAATATGTGTCTTTCAAAATGGGCATGAAGAAAAAGAAATAAGATAAGCAAAGGCTGGCATACAATAGGTGTTCATTAAATAATGTCTATTATAATGCTTTTAGAAGTCAGGGTTTTAAACATAGAGTTTTAGATAGGAAGAGAGGTGGATAGATAATAGATAAGATGATAGATAGATAGATAGATAGATAGATAGATAGATAGATACATACATACATACATACATGCATACATACGTATATACATACATACATACACACATAGAGAATATGGTTGATAGATAAGCTGATTGCTAGGTACAGAGATACGTAGATGGAGAATATGATACATAGAGAAGATGATGATGATGATGAGAGATAGATAGATAGATAGATAGATAGATAGATAGATAGGGGTACAGAGATACGTAGATGGAGAATATGATACATAGAGAAGATGATGATGATGATGAGAGATAGATAGATAGATAGATAGATAGATAGATAGATAGATAAAGAATATGGTTGATAGATAAGCCGATCAGTAAGTAGAGAAATAGGTAGATACAGAATACGATAGAGAAGATGATAGATAGATAGATAGATAGATAGATAGATAGACAGGGAATATGGTTGATAGATAGATAAGTTGATTGGTAGGTAGAGAGATAGGCAGATAGAGAATAAGATAGAGAAGATGATAGATAGAAAGATAGATAGGTGACAGATAGATGATCTATTGATACATGATAGATAATAGATAGATACTTACATACATAGATAGATACATAGATAGATAGAGAATATCATTGATAGATACATAAGCTGATTGGTAGGTAGAGAGATATGTAGATAGAGAATATGATACATAGAGAAGATGATAGATAGATTGATAGATTGATAGACAGATAGATAGAGAATATGGTTGATAGATTAACTGATCACTAAATAGAGACATAGGTAGATACAGAATATGATAGAGAAGATAGATAGATAGATAATATGATAGATAAAGATGATTGGTAGGTAGATGGATGGATAGATAGGTAGACAGAGAATATGATGGATAGATAAGATGACTGGTAGATAGGTAGGTAGGTATATGATAGGTAGATAGATAGATACAGAGAATATGATACATAGGTAGAAAGATGATTAGTAGGTAGGTAGATAGGTAGATGGATAATAGGTAGATAGAGAATATGACAGATAAGACGATTGGTAGGTAGGTAGGTAGATAGATGATAGATGATAAATGATAGAAGATAGATAGATGGATAGATAGATAGATAGATAGATAGATAGATAGATAGATAGATAAATCCA
>NW_016804365.1:0-2247 GCF_001698545.2 Rhinopithecus bieti
TGGAGGGCAGTGGCACGATCTCGGCTCACTGCAACCTCTGCCCTCCAAGTTCAAGCAATTCTCCTGCCTCAGCCTCCCAAGCAGCTGGGATTACAGTTGCCTGCCACCACTCCCAGCTAATTTTTTTTTGTATTTTTAGTCAAGATGAGGTTTCACCATCTTCGCCAGTCTGGTCTTGAACTCCTGACCTCATGATCCACCAGCCTCAGCCTCCCAAAGTGCTGGGATTACAGGCGTGAGCCACCGTGCCCGGCCAGCAGCTGATTTTTTTTTTTTTTTTTTTTTTTTTTTTTTTTTTTGCCTGAAACCATGTAAGAGAAAAATTAAACAAACAAACTCCCTCCCAAAAAAAGCCCTGCCAAACAAAAATTTTATAACTGGCAAAATCATTCTTTAAACCAAGTGTGGTGGCTCACACCTATAATCCCAGCACTTTGGGAGGCTCATGCCTGTAATCCCAGCACTTTGGGAGGCCCAGGCAGATGGATCACTTAAGGCCAGGAGTTCAAGACCAGCCTGGCCAATATGGTGAAACACTGTCTCTACTAAAAATATAACAAAATTAGCCGGGTGTGGTGGTGCATGCCTGTAATCCCAGCTACTTGGGAGGCTGAGGCATAAAAATTGCTTGAACCCAAAAAGCAGAGGTTGCAGTAAGCCGAGATCATACCACTGCACTCCAGCTGGGTGACAGAGTGAGATTCTGTCTCAAAAGAAAGAGGAAAGAAAAAGAAAAAAATTAAAATAAAGAAGTGAAGATACTTCCATATAAACCCAATAAACAAAAATTGATTGTCACTAGTAGACCTACTCTACTAGTAATGATAAAAAGAGTCCTTCATGCTGATATGAAAGGGCATAAACATATAAATACAGCTGGTAAAAGTAGCTATGGAGATAAATATAAAATTTAATATTAATGTATTTTTGATTTGTAACTCATTTTTCTATAAGATTTAAAAGAAAACTTTAAAAGAAAACTTCATAAAACACTCATGATAAATCTATATTGATGGGACCATAATGTATATACATGCAATTTGTGACAATAACAACATAAGGTGGAGGGGTCAGAGCTATACAGAAGCAAAGTTTTGCATATTACTGAAAATAATTTGGTATTAATTCAAACTATATTGTAGTAAATGAAGGTGTTAACTGTAATCTCCAGGGTAACCACTAAGACAATAACTAAAAGTATACACATGAACTAAACAAGAAGGAAATCAAAATCACGAACTAGAAAATAGGCATCGAACACAAAGGAAGGTAGCAGTGGAGTAACTGAAAAACAAAAAGTATATGACATGTAGAAAGCAAATAGCAAAGTGAAAAAACCACCTTCCTATCAGTAATTATTCTAAATGTAAACGGATTAAATTTTCCAGTCAAGCTTAGAGACTGCATAGATTGCATAGATTAGCAAGAATTGACTTTTTAAAAAATGTGATCCAACTATTTGCTTCCTATAAAACACTCACTTTAATACTAATGACACTAATAGGTTTGAAGTGAAAGGACAGAAAAATATATTCCATGAAAACAAGTAAAAGAGACCTAGAATGGCTATCTTAGTATCAGAGACAAAATTGTTATGAGACAAAAGGACATTATAATAATAAAAGGCCAATCTGTGAAGTATATATAAAAATTATAAACATATACACACTTAAAAACAGAACCTCCAAAATATATCCAGTAAACACTGACAGAATTGAATGGGAGAAATAGACAGTTCAACAGTAATAGCTGGACACTTCAACACCCCGACTTTTAATAATGAATGGAACAACAGATAAAATAAACAAGGAAATAAAAGACTTGAAAAACACTATCAACCAACTAGACCTAACAGACATATATAAACACTTCCTCCAACAACTGCTAAGCACACATTCTTCTAAAACACACAGGGAATATTCTTCAGAATAAATTATGTTAGGCCACAAAAGAAATCTCAATAAATTTAAAATTTTGCAGTCATATGAAGTATATTATCTGATCACTATGAAATGAGATTAGAAATAAATCTGGATGGTAAATTCACAAATATGTAGCAATTAAACAACACACTCTTATACAACCAACGGACCAAAAATAAATCATAAGGGAAAATAGGAACTCCTTTAAGAAGAATAAAAATGAAAACAGAACACTTCAAATATTATGGGATGCAGTGAAAACAATGCACAGAAAGAAATTTATAGCTATAAATGCCTACACTTGAAAAGAGGAAAGGTTTCTTTT
>NW_016804366.1:0-4489 GCF_001698545.2 Rhinopithecus bieti
GTCAGGGAAAGGTCAGAAAAACAACAATGTGTCTTGTGACTTGGTAACATTCCACAAACGACGGTATAAAATAAAGTGGAGCGTGCCGTTCCGGGTGGCCGCCATGTTTGTCTTGTCTTGTATTGTCTTGTGTGTTCATTCCTTTGTTTAGGAAACATGCAGACCCCAACATAGATGACCTTACCCTTCTGTCTGGCTGACTTTAAGATTTTTTCTTTTGCATTGACCTTCGTGAATCTGATTACTATGTGCCTTGAGAATGATTGTCTTGTATAGTATCTGGCTGGGGTTCTCTGTATTCCTTTTATTTGCATATTTACCTCTCTAATGACATTAGGGAAATTTTCATGGATATATCCTCAAATATATTTTCCAAGTTGCTTATTCTCTCTTTCTCTCAGGGATGCTAATTAGTTGTAGATCAGCTCTCTTTATGGAATTCATATTTCTTGGAGGTTTTGTTCATTTTCTTAATTCTTTTTTCTTTATTTTGTCTGTGTTGTTTCAAAGAACCAGCCTTTTAGTTCTAAGATTCTTTCCTCAGCTTGGTCTATTCTGCTAACACTTCTGATTGCATTATAAAATTTTATAGTCAATTTTGAGCTCAGTAAGTAGTCTTTCTTAAAACGAGCATTTAATCAATCTTTTAGCTCTCGAATAATTTTATAGATTGCTTGGCTTCCTGGGATTGAGTCTCAACTTTCTCCTAGATCTAGATGAGCTTCCTTGCCATCCAGATTGTGAATTCCATTTCTGTCATTTCAGACAATTCACACTGATTAAGAATTATTGCTGGGGAAGCTGTGGGCTCATGTGAAAGTATGGGGACACTGACTTTTTGAATAACTAGAGTTCTTGCACTGATTCTTTTCATTTTAGAGGGCTGTTTTTTTGTTTTGTTTTGTTTGTTTGTTTGTTTTTGAGACAGAGTCTCACTCTGTCACCCAGGCTGGAGTGCAGTGGTGCAATCTCGGCTCACTTCAAGCTTTGCCTCCCGAGTTCACACCATTCTCCTGCCTCAGCCCCCTGAGTAGCTGGGACTACAGGCGCCCGCCACCACGCCCGCTAATTTTTTATTTTTTTTGTATTTTTAGTAGAGACGGGGTTTCACCGTGTTAGCCAGGATGATCTTGATCTACTGACCTTGTGATCTGCACGCCTCAGCCTCCCAAAGTGCTGGGATTACAGGCGTGAGCCACCGTGCCCGGCCTGAGGGCTGGTATTATTTTAATTTTGGTGTAAATTGAGTATATTCATTGACTTTGTTTCTAGAAGCTTTCAGAAGATTAAGGTCTGTACAGGGCCTTTGTTGTTCAATGCTTGCTCTTGGTTTTTGCAGGGGGCAGAATTAGTAATTATTTGTGTTGTAGTTTGGGCTGCAATCCAGTAGATGGCACTTGAGAGCAATGGGCCGTAGACAAATTACTACAAGTGGTTCCTTTGTGTTTGCAGCTGTGTTCCCTTCCCCAGGCACTGGTCAGGAAGAGAAACCAGCCCTAATGTTTAGGCACCCCACCTGGGGTTCCCAGCTTCCTCTCTCTCCAACTTCAGCAACTGTGTCTTTTCTCCATCCACATTCAGCACTTTCTCTCCAAAGGTCTCTTGGGATTGGGAGTGGCACTTCCCGACTGCATCTAATTGACCATCCTGTAATTGTGACATTGTGTCTATAAGAGATGCCAGCTTCCTGACTTTTATCGCATTTTGATTTCTTACTAAGCAGCAAAAGGTCAGGTTCTTCTCACACACTGCTTGGGGTAGCCACGGTCACACTCACCCTTCAGGAGCTCAGGACTCTGCCTTTTTATTCATTTATATTTTATACATTCTACTTTTATTTTAGATTCAAGGGGTACATGTGTAAGTTTGCTACCTGGGCATGCTGCATTATGCTAATGTTTGGGATATGATTGATTCTATCACCCAAGTAGTGAGCACAGTACCCGATAGTTTTTCAACCTTTATCCCTCTCCCCACCTCCCTCCTCCATCCCGTGTTTACTTATTGCCATCTTTATGTCCAAAAATACCCATTGTTTAGCTCCCACTTGCAAGTGAGAACATGTAGTATTTGGTTTTATGTTCCAGCATTAATTTGCTTAGAATAATGTCCTCCAGCTGCATCCATGTTTGGCAAAGGACATGATGATTTGGTCTTTTTTATGGCTGTGTAGTATTCCATAGTATATATGCCACATTTCCTTTATCCAATCCATGGTTGATGTGCACCTGGGTTGGTTCCATGTCTTTTCTACTGTGAATAGTTCTGTAATGGACATATGTGTGCATGTGTCTTTTTGGTAGACTTATTTTCTTTTGGACATATGCCCAGTAATGGGATTGCTGGGTTGAATGGTAGTTCTGCTTTAAGTTCTTTGAGAAATCACCAGACTGCTTTCCACTGTGCTGAGCTAATATACATTAGAACCAACAGTGCATAAACATTCTCTTTTCTCTGAAGCCACACTAGCCTCTGTCATTATTTGACTTTTTAATAATACCCATTCTCACTGTTGTGAGATGGTATTTCATTTTGGTTTTGATTTGCATTTTTCTGATGATTAGTGATGATGAGTGTTTTTTCATGTGTCCATTGGCCACTTACATATGTTCTTTTGAGAAATGTCTGTTCATGCCTTTTGTCTGTTTTAAAAGGGTAATTTGTTTTGGCTTATTGAACTGTTTAAATTCCTTATAGATTCCAGATATTAGACTTTTGTTGGATGCATACTTTATGACTGTAAATAACATTTTTATTATGTATTCAATGTGTAATTCTTAGAAATATTGCTTTGAATATGCTTTATATTTGTGATAAGTATTTATTTGCATTTCTTGAAAAATACATGTTTCTCCTTTTCTCAGTAGAAGATGACCCAGAATTCCAGAAGTCAGAATAGAATCTAAATGAGGAACCTGGAACACAACACTTTTAGCATAAATTATTTAACAACAACAATTTTAACAATTTATGACCATGTTTGATACATCACTACCTGAATGGAATGTCCCTTTTTGTATAATTTATTATATTGCTCTGATATTGTTTTTCCTAATGAGGTAGGAACCTGTTTGTGTGACTGATTTCTTCATGGGAGCGTTATTTGACTTTTTCACTGAACTACAAATTCCTACATGTAAAGGTGTGTTTTTCATTTTAAAATACATTTTATTTTACTTTTTTCTTATAAAATTAAAGTCTCCTAGTTGAAGAGTTAATTATTGTTTTTTAACTTTTAAGTTCAGGGGTACATGTGCAGGATGTGCAGGTTTATTGCATAGATAAATGTATGCCATGGTGGTTTGCTGCACAGATCATCCCTTCACCCAGATATTAAGCCCAGTATCCGTTAGCTATTCTTCCTGATGCTCTCACTCCCCACATGCCCCCTGCAGGTGCCACTATGTGTTGTTTCCGCCCACACGTGTCCATGTGTTCTCATCGATCAGCTTCCGTTATAAGTGACAACACACGGTATTTGGTTGTCTGTTCCTGCATTAGTTTGCTAAGACTAATGCTTTCCAACTCCATTCATATCCCTGCAAAGGACATGATATCATTCCTTTTCATGACTGCATAATATGCCATGGTGTATATGTACCACATTGTCTTCATCCAGTCTATAATTGATGGGCATTTAGATTGATTCAATGACTTTGTTATTGCAAATAATGCTGCAATGAACATACACGAGCATGTATCTTTATAATAGAATGATTTATATTCCTTTGGGTATCTATCCAGTAATGGGATTGCTAGTTCAAATGGTATTTCTGCCTCTAGGCCTTTGAGGAATTGCCACACTGTCTTCTACAATGGTTGAACTAATTTACATTCCCACCAACAGTGTAAAAGTGTTTGTTTTTCTCCACAACCTTGCCAGCATCTTTTTTTTTTTAACTTTTAATAATAGCCATTCTGATTGATGCAAGATGGTGTATGAGTCCATTCTCATGCTGCTATGAAGAAATACTTGAGACTGAGCATTTTACACAGAAAAGAGGTTTCATTAACTCACAATTCTGCATGGCTGGAAAGGCCTTGGGAAACTTACAAACATGGCAGAAGGTACCACTTCCTAGGGGAGAAGGAGAGAGAATGAGTGCTGAGTGATGGGGGAAGCCCCTTATAAAACAATCAGTTCTCATGAGAATTCACTTGCTATCATGAGAACAGCATGGGTGAAACCACTCCCATGATTCAGTTATCTCCACCTAGTCCAGCCCTTGACATGTGGGGATTATTACAATTCAAGGTGACATTTTGGTGGACATAGAGTGAAACCGTATCAGATGTTATCTAATTGTGATTTTGATTTGCATTTCTCTAATGATCAGTGATGTTGAACTTTCTTCATATGTTTGTTTGTCGCATGTATGCCTTCTTTTGAGAAGTGTCTGATCATGTCCTTTGCCCAATTTTTAACAGGGTTTTTTTTTTTTTTTTTCTTGTAAATTTGTTTAAATTCCTTAAAAATAAAATAAAATAT
>NW_016804366.1:5842-16942 GCF_001698545.2 Rhinopithecus bieti
CCACCGCGCCCGGCCTCTTCTTGACATTTTAAATGAGGTTTTTAAAGAAAGGACAATTTTTATTCCTAGTTCTGCTTTGGGATTATATGATATACAAAGAGCGGATACACATCTGCCTTAATGAAGCAAAGATGCAACTGTGGAAATTTACATCTTTCTTTGTTTGCTCCAAATAAATAAGACAATATAAAGGTTGCTCTCCCATTCCTAACCAACCAACAGCTGCTCCAGCAGTAGTTGGCATGAATTGATATCGTTGCTGACATTTTTAAAGTCATAGCCAAAGGGTAAATGAACTTACAATTTAGCCTAGACTGTTTCCATGACAGGTGTGCCTACAAAAGAAGTTCAGGATCATTTTAAAGGATTTGTGTAGAAAATACAACACAGCTGCTGAGACCTGCTAGTACTGTGTAAAGGCTCTCCTATTTCCAAGACAGTTAATTTGATCATTTTTTGAGGGTCACAATCTACATGGCATGAACAATGGGTTCTTTCTCAGAGAGTTTAAAATAAAATATAATATAATTTTTAAAGGCTGGTGTTGTTACTACAAAATAGAAAAGCTCTTTCTTTCCAGTGAGGTGAATTACCATCCTGTACCTGTACTAGGCATATGAATAGAGCAATTCATGTATAAAGATAGCTTTAAAACATGAGGCTGTCTTGCGAAAGGAATATCATTTTTAAAGTATAAGCATGAAGGATTTTTCAAAGATGAGTCTTTTTCTCAGAGTAATGTTGCATACAAACTGAAGATTGCCTATTCTATTGGATTGTATAATGAAAAATCAATCAGTTTAATGGTTGACAAACTTTGACATTCAAATAAAAATGTTGCTGCTATTTTCATAAAGACCTGTAGGCAAAACGAGATTCCATGACTTTAATTTATGCAACTGCAAATGTCTGCCAAAACATTCTACAAATGACTGTATAATGAGGCAATAATAGAAAGAATCAAGGGAAAGGGAGCAGACACCAAACTTTTTCCACTTCTTGCAGATTACAGAACTGTTTTGATGAAACCAAATGAGATAAACTAAAAATGTCCCTCTGCTCTCTCATTACACCAGTGAATTTTGTTTGTGGAAAAATTCTTTTAAATTTTTTGCTATGATGCTTTGGTTATACTGCCCCTATCTTTTCCTCTTTCACAAAATAGATCATTTAAAACTTCCTTTCTTATGTTTAAAATGTATTCTTTCTCTCCTGTGTCTTAGATGAACTTGTATGTGATCTTTTTAAACTAAGCCTTTCGGCAACAAAAGAAAACACTAGAGGTCCGAATTAATAAAATTGCCAATATTATTAGTCTCAGACATTACCAGTTGCTTTGATGCTGACAGTATGAGAAATCTTAGTATATGCTCCCTGTGTAGTCTGAATGAGACTGTTTCTGTTTTATCCAGGTGTCACATGGGGCTTAGGCATATTTGCAAAGGAGAGACTATAGAGATGTCAATGAATTTAAGCTGAGTGCGTAGAGATGAACAGAAATAGAGAGGGCTGTTTAGTGAAAAAACGGTTAGGTAGTTAGTGTAGAGGCTCAATGAGTATGAATAATTAATGATGTGGGGGAAATTAAGTAATTGAACAAAAAAGTAAGGAATTTGGGGTTAGAGCAGAATACTTAAATTTAATACTTTGGAGGCAATGCAATGATTGTTGATGGGTAGAGTGTAACAACGGGGGTTAGTGGTTAAGGTGGACAGGAGGAAGAAATCATTAAAGGGAGAATACATCAACACTGAAAAGCAAGGATTTTGTATATATTATCTAAATGAATGTTGTAGTTATCAATAATGTTAATAGTATTCATGATGGAAAGAGAGGAAGGCAATGAGCCAAGTGCTAAAGATGGAAATGAATGAGGAGAAGTAAGCAGCATTTTAGTAGTTAACAATGACAACGAAATGCAGCAGATGGCATGGCTGTTAGCACAAACTCCATAGGATCTTCAAAGGAAAAAGGAGAAATGGTTTTGAAGCAGCAATGTTGAGCAAGGACGGTATCTATTTTACCTCAGACTCCAGGTTACATGGGTGTGAAAGTTAAAATAATCACCTTTTGGAAGGACTTCAGGGAAAGTAGTATCCCCATTGGATATCTAGGTTTCAGTTAAAGCAAGAGGGTGGAAGGAATTTTAAGAATTTTAAAGCATTGTGAAGAGTAATAACAAAAAATGGTAGACTACAAAGTTCTAGGCTCTGGTTCTACTGCAGAAATATCAGGAAATAATAAGAAACTGACTAAAATAAACTTATAGAATTGTTGGAAAATAGTCAAGGAGCTACAGCAACCAAGTAAATGCCCAATAAAAAAGTCATATTCAAAATGGTAAGATACTTTGTGGCATTTTTACCTCATTTGTCCCACCCCATCCCAGGTACAGCACGATATTGGTTTGGAAGAGGAGGCAGTCCAACTCTCAGTTCCATCTTTTGACTGAAGGGAGTTTATCCAACTTTATATGTGAACTTTTAACCACTTTAGGGGCTGCATGAAGGACCAGTTTGTTTCACCATCTCAGATCTCAGGTGGGAAAAGGAGCAGACACAGTTTGGGAAATGTGTAGATAGATGGACTGTAAATGTGTGGACCCCTCGGGCAAATAATTATTGATGGAAGCATCTAATAGACCATCTAAGGCCCTGAAAAGAAGCTAGGGCGAGACTTTTAGGAAATTAAGACATTGAAAAGCAACCACTTATATGTGAGACTCAAAAAAGTCACACATAGGTCCAAGCAGAATGCATGCTCAGAAAAGACCTGAGAAGAACTTAAGTTTTCACTTCAGAATAATTGCAAGACCCATAATACAGTCAGCTAATTAGTGAAGGACTGCTTTGGCAAAGAGCCTGTCTGCAAAGACTGAGAAAGATGACTTTTTTTTTTTTTCAAATGCTAAATTTTAATAAAGAGTTTATAATGCATAAAAGAAATAGAAAAATGTAGCCATTGAAAGGAAAAAAAATGTCAAAAACCATCCCAAAATAATGACAGGCATTGGATTTACCAGGCAAATACATTAAGACAACTATTTCAAATGTCCCCAATGTGCTGAAGAAAAACACAAAGAACTAAACTAAATACGGAGAATGATAATGTGTTAAAATGAAACTACTGACAAAAGATAAAAATTATTGAAAGGAAACAAATATCATTGTATTGGAAAAAATACTTTTGTTACTCTGATGATATGACTGAAAACAATCCATAGATTCAGTTAATCACTATCAAAATTCCAGTGACATTTTGGGGAGTAGAAATAGAAAACCTATGCTAAAACTTACATGAAATGTCAAGGGATGCTGAATATATAAAACATTTTTTAAAAGAAAAACAAAACTGGATGACTCACACTTCCTGACTTCAAAACTAATTACAAAACTATAGTAATCAAAAAAGTGTGGTATTGACAAAAGCACAGACATATAAGACTAATGGAATAGAATAAATAATTCAAAAATAAAATTTTCTATATATGGTCAAATGATTTTCAATGAGGATGCTGAGGCCATCCAATGGAGAAAAGGATAGTGCTTTCAACAAATGGTGGTGGAAAAACTGGATGTCTATATGGAAAAGAATAAAACTAGATTCTTACCTTATACCATATACAAATATTAAGAGAACATTAATTGAAGTCCTAAACATAAGTGCTAAAATTGTAAAACTCTTAGACAAAAGATAAGGACAAATCTTATATGTGCTTGCTTCCCCTTAACCTTTCACCATAACTGTAAGTTTCCTGAGGCCTCCCCAGAAGCAGAAGCCTCTACAGCCTGCAGAATGATGAGCCAATTAAACCTGAAGATGTGCCTGCTTCACTTTCACCTTCTGCCATAATTGTAAGTTTCCTGAGGCCTCCTCAGGAGAAGAAGCCTGTACAGCCTACAGAACTATAAGCTGATTAAACCTTTATTAAAAAATAAGTTACCCAGTTTCAGATATTTCTTTATAGCAATGTAAGAATGGACTAATACAGATAATATCAACAGAATGAACTAAGGCAACACGTAGAATGTGATAAAATATATCTGTTGAAGGATTAATGTCCAGAATACATTAATATAAAGAATGCCTACAACTCAACAACAAAAACCACCCACTGGAAATGGGCAAAGGATTTTGGTAGACATTTTTCTAAAGAAGATATACAAATGGCCAATAAGCATATAAAACAATGCTCAACATCAGTAATCCTTAGGAAAACACAAATCAAGCCACAATAAGATACCACCTCAGAAGGATTAGAGCTGCTATTTAAAAAAACAAAACAACAAAAAATAACAGACATTTTTGAGAATGTGAAGAAATGGAAACTCTTGTGCATTGTTGCTGGGAATGTAAAATGGTGCAGTTACTATGGAAAATAGTACAGTAATTCCTCAAAAAATTAAACTTACAATTATCATATGATCCAGCATTTCTACATCTCCCTCTCCCTCTTTCTATCTCTCTCATTCTCTCTCTCTCTATGTGTACATATATATATATATATATATAAAAAATATTTAAAAGCAGTAACTTGAATAGACATCTGTGCAACAATGTTTATAGCAGCATTATTTACAATAGCCAAAATGTAGAAATGACCTAATTTTCCACCACAGATAAATGGATAAGCAAAATATGGCAATACACAAAATGGAATAATATTCAACCTTGAAAAGGAATGAAATTCTGACCAATGCTATAACATAGATGAAGCTTGAAAACATTATGGTGATATAAGACAGACACAAAGGACAAATACTTTAAGATTCCAGTTATACCAGGCACCTATGATGGTCATCCATAAAGACAGAAAGTAGAATGGTGATTTCCAAGACCTGAAGGGAGGGGTAAATGGAGACTTACTGTTTAATGGATATAGAATTTTTAGTTTTGGAGGATGAAAGTATTCTGGAGGTAGTGATAATGATTGCACAACAATGTGAATGTAATTAATGCCACTGAACTGTATCTGTAAAATGATTCAAATGATAATTTTCATGTTATGTATATTTTACAACAATAAAGAATAACAATTTAAAGACAACTTTTTAAAAAAAATTTTAATTTGAAATGTACATTGGTTTTTTTTTTTTTCTGATTATAGATTGTGAGTTGCCAGAGGATATGGTGCATAAACTCAGGGTGGGAAAGGGGTGTGAGATTGGTACAGACTGGGAGCAGCATAGAGACAAGAGGTAAGTGGTCGAGAGATGACCTGGGAACCTAGGTTTTCTGTGGTGACTGAAGAAAGATGTAGGCAACTCGAAATTGGGAGGTTATCTGGGTATATGGAGAGATTTCATGAAGAAGGTACTGCAAAAGTCTTAGAATATCTGCTTTTTATTAGATCATGATTGTTTAATAAAAGCAATATAGAAGAATTGTCCCCCTTATGAAATTTTGGTTTCTAACAAAAAGAGAATTGAATCATGTTTCTATCACTTACTATCAGTGCAGTCCTTTGACTAAACTTTTGGAACTTATTTTTTCAACTGTAAAATAACAATGATAAGACCTACCTGAAGCAGCTGTGTGACTCTGAGGCAATTACATAGTTAGATGCAGTTAAGTGCTGAATATATTCTCAATACTAAATACTGTTGAGAACAGGCCCCCAAATCTGACCATAAACTGGCCCCAAAACTGGCCATAAGCAAAATCTCTGCAGCACTGTGACATGCTTGTGATGGCCCTGACGCCCATGCTGGAAGGTTGTCAGTTTACCAAATGAGGGCAAGGAACACCTGGCCCACCCACGGTGGAAAACCACTTAAGTCGTTCTTAAACTGCAAACAACAGCATGAGCGAGCTATGCCTTAAGGACATGTTCATGCTACAGATAACTAGCCAGAGCCCATCCCTTTATTTCAGCCCATCCCTTTAATTCCCATAAGGAATACTTTTAGTAAATCTTATGACTGGCTTTATGTCAATAAATATGCAAGTAAATCTCTGTTCTAGGCTCTCAGCTATGAAAGCTGTGAGATCCCTGATTTCCCACTCCACACATGACATTTCTGTGTGTGTCTTTAATTCCTCTAGCACTGCTGGTTTAGGGTCTCCTTGACTGAACTGGTCTCGGCAAAACACAATGGTTAACTTTGTTTTGATTGTTGTAATTATTCTTATATCCATTATTATCATCATCCTTCTCTTTTTCTGAAGAACTGTAATAGTATAAAAGGCCTGGGAATCTCTCTCTTTTAAAGGAAAGAGAGAGGGGCATAGGTGAGAAATTGCTGGAGATGAAACTAAGCTCATCTTTCCATTTTGATATGGGCTGGCTCTGTTAATGTAATTGATGAAGAAAGAATGCTCATGAGAAGTTTAGAAAACATTAAGGGAAGAAATATGATAGTTAAAGGCTGTGGCTCCACACAATTGAAGATTCTATTATATCAAAACAATAAAAATGTATTTTTGTTTATTAGTATAAACTTCAATGCAGCTGAGTATTCTAAAATCATTTTTTTCTTATTTCATCAAAACTACATTTTCACTATTGAAAATTATAAATTTCAGGTAAGCAGAAGCAAAAATAAGAATGACACATGAGCTCCTAAAACCCACAGATAACCACTATTTACCTTTATGCATAGCCTTACAGTTTTTTTCAAGTCATATATAATCTTTTAAATAAAAATAAGATCCAATGCCATATACTAATTTAAACTTGAATTTTTTACTTAATACAAAATCTTGAACACATTCCCATGTCAATAAATACAGGGTTACACTGTTACTTTTTAGGTATATAGTATTCTGTTGTGTGAAAATACCATAATTTATTCAACCGTTTTATTGTTGTACATTTAGTTTATTTTCATTTTTCACTATCAAAATAGCACAGTAGTGAACATATTTTAAGTAGATTTCTATCCATCCTATATAATTTTCTTTACATAAGTTGTTGGGGAGAGATTCCTGAACCAAAAGTTATGTAAGATGGTAAGGTGTACATAAATAAAGAGGAATGTCATTGTGGTACCTGGAATCAGAAAGGCATGAGTTAGAATTCCAGCACCTAAATTTACTAGTTGAATGATCTTAGGGAAGTTTCTTAACTTACTATGATTCTGTTTTCTCAGTGAGTTATTTATTCTCAATCTCTGTAATAATATAAATAAATATTTGCCTGTCACATAGGTTGGTGTGAGAAAATACATGTGAACTGCTCAGCAAAGTGCCAGGCATATAGTACGACTTGTTGAAATATATGTTAATATATTTAGGCTGTATGTATTATTCAATATAGCTACAATAAACACTATAATGCAAGGTCCTAGAAGTAACAATGAGGCCCCTTCACAGTTCTGAGTTATACTAATAAAGGCAACACACAATGGATGGACTCAGGTACATGCAAATATCACAAGAGAAAGAGTGTCTTCCAACCCAAAAGGAGGAAGAGAGTACTAGACTGCAGCACAATCAATGGTATTGACAAGGCCAAATATTCTAATAACAGAAAAGAATTTGTCAATTTGGAAATAAAATACATTTATTCAGGGTGGGTATTATAGGTTCATGATCTAGGAGAAAAACTATCAGTGAACTAACATGAACGTTTGTTCAGTTGGTCTATCTTTCCAGTGAAGATGGATTAATTACTATCCTAGCTGGAAGACAGTAGCCATGAAAATCATCCAGCTCATTCCCTTGCTGTATTACCAGGTTTATTTGATCACCTTCTGATTGTAATGTGGCTTTCCATGTAAACTTTCCTACAGAGAAGATAATGTATGTATGTAAGGGAATAAATGAATCTATGTATTCCAGCCCTTGTAACAATTGTACTCTAAGAGTAACTTAGTAAATTGGTATTCTATTTCATATCTCAGTATTTTTGTGAATTTGGTGGGCAAGAACTATTCCCCAAAATTTTGTTATCTTAGAAGCAGTACCAAGACTCAGTTTCTTGCCCTAAGAAGCTACATCAATTTAGCAATCCCATCTATCTCTGTCTTCTCTGTTCCCAAAGCTGTTTTCAGTCAAAGAGGATAATTTTCCCAGAGATAAGTGCCATCAAAGGTATCACATGGCTGTGTTTCTATACTATTGTGTATGACATAAACCCTATTCCCTGAGTTCTGGACTTCCAATTCAAAATATTTTAATCAAATAACTATTTGAATCTGTCCTGAGTTTCAAATGTCTATATTAAAACATAAAAGACAATGATTGTCTTTTTCCTCCTCTGGTTCTACTGTAATAACACTTTCTTATTAGGCCTATAATTCCAGAATCCTTCCAATCAAAGACAGTTGTATCCTGGAAAGTGGTATTGCATAGCAATTTAGAGGCTGGGTGTAGCTCAATCAAGACCAGAGGAAAATACTCTCCATTGAGCTCCAATATTGCCCCAGATCACTGGAGGCATTTCTGTTTCTTATACAACACATGATGGCTTTGGTGACCTTTGTATGACACCCTCATAATTCATTCACCCTGAACCACAATTTCTGTCCTCTCTTGTATTTTATTTTGACTCCTTATTGGTAGGATATTCTCTGACTGCTCTCTATTGAGATAAAGATAGGTAAATGCCAACTTCTCCGTATGGATTCTGTGGGTTACTTTGAAGTTCTAGTAGACAACCTTAGCTATTTTGGTACCATTGATAGTTCTCTCTGGCAAAATCATCCTCTTTGACTTAAATCAGCTTTGGGAGCAAGGAGGGTAGAGAGATATGGGTTTACTAAATTAATCCTAATGATCAATGGAATGGCAAACGTGACAACAAGCTTACTCTCCTATTCAAGTACAACTTCACTAATGAAAAAAAATAGCTGAGATGCAGAGCACTCACAGAGACTCAATAATACCTTCTTCCTACTCAAAATTATAGGGCTCATACTGGAATACATTTTTAAAAACCAAATTACATTAATGTTTTGAAATAGCTAATATATATACATGGTATAAAATACGAAACAAATAAATGGGTATACACTTAAAATTGTCTCCCTTAGACACCCAGTTTCCCTCTTCATAGGCAATTGTTAACAATTTTTTGAGTATAGTTTCTGACATATTTTATGCATATTTAATTTCTTTTTATACAAATAGTAAAGTAATATAATGCCTTGCTTCATTAATTAAAACTATCACGGGGATTGTTGAATATCAGTAGAGAGCTGCATCATCTTTTAATGGCTGCATGATATTCATTAGTAATATATCACAATTCATTTAACCAGTCCCTCTGATGGTAGATACATAAGCTTCATTCAGAGAATTCATATTGTACCACTGGGATCTTCTTTTTCTTCCTCACTCTTTTTGGCACCAAAGACATTCAATGTTTTTTCCCTGCTCTCTGGGTGCCTAAAATTCTGTATTTTCTGCCCCAAATTTTCTTATCTTTAGTAGAAATATCCTTTTTCTAATTTTACAATTATATAGCATAGTATCTGTCACCAAGTGCTCCATAAATACCAGATTTGTTTCCTCAGACTGCTTATATGAATTGCTATGTGCCACAAAGAAAATATTCTGACTAACCAAATGACACTAATGATCAATAATACATCATCTTGTAATGCATTTAGATATGTTTGCATTTTAAAAGAAGACTTTAAAAATCAGAGATGAATTTCCAGGGATTTAAATAGAAAATTAATGTGAATAAATCAAATCAAATAATGTGAATAAATCAAATAAATCAAATACAAGTATCCGGAGGGTCATCTTCTCAGAATCTCTTAAACATCATTAAACTAGCTCTTGTCTGGTTTATTTATAACTCTTGGCCTCCAAAGGCTGGCTCGGGATTAGATAATCTCTAAGGTATTATTCAGTTCTATCTTTCTGTGATTCCTAACTCCATTATGGAGAAACCACATTTGTAAACCCGCTTTTAACATAAAAATTAAGCCAGTTATAATTTTAGCTGTTTTATTTTTGCCAATTCCATGCTGATTTAACTATACTTGAATATCACCTTTAAAATATATATCAAAGTTCTATATTATCAATATATTAATAATGAAAATGTTTAATCACTACATTGCTGAATTAGAAAAAAGTAACTGCTTGTTCAACAGCAGAAACACCATGGTACTTGAACAACCATAAGAACTAGTGCTTCATTAAATTTTGTACCCTAGGACCACACTTGCTTCACCCTATTTCTATCCCTGGTTTCAGCTGTGAGCTAAGCTTAACTCTAAGGACTAAAAGGGGACCTTTCTCTCCTCTAAGTCCTATGCCAGTGGTTTTCAACTTGTGCGTGCATCAGTATCACTGAAGGGCTTGTTAAAATACAGATGTCTGGGCCCCAACTGCAGAGTCTGCTTGAGTAGTTCTGGAGCAGAACTCGAGTATTAGCATTTCTAACAAGTTTCCAGGTGATGCCAATGATGCTTGTGCACTTTTGGAGGGGTGTGGGAGGAACAAACTTTAAGAACCACCATCCTAATCGCTATGCCTAAGAGCGTCCTGCCTTGTAAACTCCATGCTCCAAAATTTACAAGTGCAGGCTCTATCCCTGTTGGAGGAAGTCTGTCTCAGTTCACTGCTGTTGATGACTGAGCTGCTAATTTTATTTCCAGCGTTAGTATTAGGAGGCCTGTTTGATTGCAGATATATCACATGCTTCAATATGAGCTTCATTCGTACAGGCCAGATTTTAGATTCCCATATTCTGACTATTCAGTCTTAATTGGTTCAGAACACCTGTAAGAAAATGAAGTGCTGTTCTACTCCCAAACCCTAAAATGCACCAAATAATATCAGACACATTAATCTCTTATAGAGTATCTTTATTGTGTCTCAGTGGATTCATTCCAGAGTCTGGAAATATACTCAGGTATCTGGCTGAGAAAATCTGTCAGGAGTAGGGGTGGAATTATTCTAAGCAAAACAATGTTTGCTAGGTGAAATGTTATTCATTTATACATTTACTCAGCATAATCAATCAGTATTTTTTTCTTTCTTTTTTTTTTTTATTATACTTTAAGTTCTAGGGTACATGTGCATAACGTGCAGGTTTGTTACATATGTATACTTGTGCCATGTTGGTGTGCTGCACCCATCAACTAGTCAGCACCCATCAATTCATCATTTATATCAGGTATAACTCCCAATGCAATCCTT
>NW_016804366.1:18944-24014 GCF_001698545.2 Rhinopithecus bieti
TGGGTGTGAGATGGTACCTCATTGTAATTTTGATTTGCATTTCTCTAATGATCTGTGACGTTTAGCTTTATTCATATGATTATTGGTCACATGTATGTCTTCTTTTGAGAAGTGTCTGTTCATGTCATTTGCTCACTTTTATTTTATTTTATTTTTTATTTTATGATACTTTAAGTTCTAGGGTACATGTGCATAACGTGCAGGTTTGTTACATATGTGTACTTGTGCCATGTTGGTGTGCTGCACCCATCAACTTGTCAGCACCCATCAATTCGTCATTTATATCAGGTATAACTCCCAATGCAATCCCTCCCCCCTCCTCCCTCCCCATGATAGGCCCCGGTGTGTGATGTTCCCCTTCCCGAGTCCAAGTGATGTCATTGTTCAGTTCCCACCTATGAGTGAGAACATGCGTTGTTTGGTTTTCTGTTCTATTTTTCTTGCAAATTTGTTTAAAGTCCTTATAGATGCTGGATATTAGACCCTTGACAGATGTATAGTTTGCAAAAATTTTCTCCTATTCTGCAGGCTGTCTGTTTACTCTGTTGATAGTATCTTTTGCTGTGCAGAAACTCTTTAATTTAATTAGATCTCATTTGTCAATTTTGCTTTTTTTTGCAATTGCTTTTGGCATCTTCATCATGAATTCTTCGCCCATGCCTATCTCCTGAATGGTATTATCTAGGTTGTCTTCCAGGGTTTTTGTAGTTTTGGATTTTACATTTAAGACTTTAATTCATCTTGAGTTGATTTTTGTATATTACGTAAAGAAGAGATCCAATTTTTTTTTTGTATTTTTATTTCAATTTTATTTATCTCTGCTCTTATCTTTATTATGTTTTCTACTAATTTTGGGTTTGGTTTGTTCATGGTTTTCTAGTTTTTTTAAAAAATGCATCAGTGGATTTTTCACTTTAATTTTTCCACTTTTTTGATATAGGCACTGATAACTATAAAATTCCCTCTCATTACTGCTTTTGCTGAATCCCACAGGTTTTGGTATGTTGTGTTTCCATTATTGTTTGTTTCAAAAAATTTTTCACTTTCCTTCTTAATTCCTTCATATCTAGCAGATATCTAGCTGCAGTACGGCAGGGCAGAAAGTACACTTGTTTTGGAGTTCAAATCTTGTTTGTGTCTTATTAGCTGTGTAGATTTAAGAAATTTACTTAATTTCTCTGAAACTCAGTTTCTTTATCTGACAAATGGAAATAAATTTGCTTGCCTTGCCAATGCTCAAGATTGTTGTGAAATCAAATAAGGGGGTATGTAAATATAAAATTTGTAAATTTGAGTAAAGGCACTTAATAAACTACAAATGGGTAGATCCACACCAGAGATAATTTTTTGATAAATTTTCCCAGTCATTACTACATAACAGTGATCAAGTTACTGCTGTTTATTTTTTGTTTAAACACTGGAGGTGAGAGGCAGTATAACATGATTATTAATAGCACAGATTGTGAAATCAGGTTGCCTGTTTGAATCCTAGCATCACCACCAACTCCTGGCTGTGTGACCTTAGAAAAGTCATTCAACTTCTCTGAGCCTGTGTCCCCATCTGTAAAAGTGGAGAGAGTAATGAGATCTATCTCATAGAGTGGTTGTGAGAAATAAATGAGAATGATGCTTAAAGTGTTTGGCATGTAGCAAGCATTCTATATATGTTGACTGCTATCTAATTATATATATATTTATATATGTATATATATATGTGTATATATATGAAGATTAGTAACCAGAGATTCAAGAAGAATTTTATCCTTCTATTCTTGCACTACACTTACAGATCAAAATCAGTGCAAAGGGTGAGAAAACTCAACAAAAGAATGGGGTAAAGTTCATATTACTCACATTTCATTTATTGAATTTCCATTTAGTTGTTTTGCAAACCCACTCACCCCAGTTTGAGTATAAACTGCAGATTGTACCATAAACAGGTGAATATCATTGTATCCTCTCTTTTATCTGGAAGGCAGGTTGCTTTCTCAACAGCAAAATGGAACCTGCTTTCTGTGCTTCAATATTTGTGTCAGCAGCAAAACTGAAAGTATTTTTTGTCACCTGCACTGCTGTCAACAGAAAGAAAAAAAAAGAAAGTAAGGGAACATAATTTTAGCACTAACATAAGTATCAGGATAATTTGCCTGCCTGTTCTGCTTCACTTTCATCTTAGCTTTCAGAGATTCATTCATCGATATTTTATCTACACACGCATATCTCATTTTTATGCTGTTTCTCTCCCCACTGCCAGATGGCTATGCTGTGTCCATAGTGTTCACCAAGCAGAATGAGGAAGATACGCAGATACATCTTATTGAAATTTGGATGGGGATCCCATAACCACATTTTCTAGGTTGAATCTCCCATGATTAATGGATCAGACCAAAGCGAACATTTGTTTGCCATTGAAGAAATACTGGAAATGACTAAACAAATGAGAAACTTGAATCAAAAGAAATTGAATATTAAGGTAACTATTAAAATTAAACATTGAAAGATTATGAGGTCAATCTCCTTGCTCATATAAAGTTGTTTCAGATGGTACATAGCCCAGTGCTCTGTATCGTCCACTTAAAATATCAAGGGCATGAAGTTGTGACCACATCCAGTGAGAGGTAATTTCACAGTCTAATAGATCTGACTTGAACATTTTTCCTAATATTTAGCCTGAATGTGTCTTACAAAAGAAAAAAAGACTTAATAAGTAAGTTTGAGTAAGTTTAGGTAATTCCTTTTTCAGTCATAACAAATTTTCTTTAAAGAAAACAACAACCAATTCTGTCAGAAAGGCTTTCTAACAGTGGTTAAGAGTGAATTGTAGTCAGGCAAGCCTGAGAATTCCAGCTCTGCCACCTACTTGTGAAAACTTAGGTAAGTCTCTTAACTTCTCTAAGTTTCATTTTGTTCATCTGTAACTAGGAGCAACAACTTCAATAGCAATAGCAAAAATGTCATATATATAGCAGAAATTTATTGTGAGAAGTAAATGATAATTTAGAAATAATTACATAGTATAGTGCCTGGCATTAACACTAAATAAATGGTAGTTATTTTTGTGGGAGGATCAAATTTGGAGATAACTAAAGTTTTTCTTTCCTGCTTCTGTGAGACCCCTCACCTCCTGAATCACTGGCTTTCAAATTAACTGGATAAAGTTTTCACCCAAAGGAATCCCTCAAGAACAAAATCACTTGTGTTTCTAAACAGATTTTTAAAAACTCAGAAAGGATAGTAATTTTGAAAGTCAAGGCACTTTTGAATTGCAAAAGTTAAACTTTCAGAGAAGAAAGAGTTGTTTTCTTTCTGTTTGTTTTAGTTTTAAAAGCTTGATTTTGAATTGAAAATTTACAGATACTTGCATACTAATGCAGCAAACGTTTATTCTAAAATGTAAGTATTTTGCACTAATATACTGTGGGGTATAGCATAGGTTCACAAAGCGTGGTTCCTGTACTAGAGGTATTAGTATCACCTGAGAATTTGTTAGAAGTACAAAATCTTAGTTCCTAAGACACTGAATCAGAAACTGTGGTGTGGCCCAACACTCTGACTTTTAACAAGTCCTCCAGGTTTTTCTGATGCTTGCTCAAGTTTGAGATATACCGGCATATAGTATTAATCTAGATTAGGGATGCCTGCATGATAAAGTTAGAACTAGCTTTCCAACCTACAGCAAGCCACAGCTGATTATTGAGCAGCAAATACAGAATTGAGAGATGTCTTACTCTACTCGTGATAACAAAGTACCAAAGACTGCTTGACTTAAACAATGGGAATTTATTTTCTCACAGTTCTGGAAGCTGGAAAAGTCTAAGATCAAGGTTCATGTAGGGTTCTATTTGTGGTTTGGTCTTGCTTCCTGTTTTGTAGATAGCAGATTTGTTCTCATATGACCCTTCCTCTGAGAAAGCATGGAGAGAGAAAGAGTGAACTCTCTTGCGTCTCTTCTTACAGGGACACTAATTTTATTAGATTATGGTCTCACTCTTTTTATTATTATTATTATTATTATTATTATTATTACTATACTTTAACTTCTAGGGTACATGTGCACAACATGCAGGTTTGTTACATAGGTATACATGTGCCATATTTGTTTGCTGCACCCATCAACTCATCATTTACATTAGGTATTTCTCCCAATGCTATCCCTCCCTGAACCCCCCACCCCACAACAGGCCCCGGTTTGTGGTATTCCACTCCTTGTGTCCATGTGCTCTCATTGTTCCACTCCCACTTATGAGTGAGAACATGCAGTGTTTGGTTTTCTGTCCTTGTGGTGCTTCGCTGAGAATGATGGTTTCCAGCTTCATGAACTCATCCTTTTTTATGGCTGCATAGTATTCTATGGTGAATATGTGCCACATTTTGTTTATCTAGTCTATTATTGATGGATATTTGGGTTGGTTCCAAGTCTTTGTTACTGAGAATAGTGCCACAATAAACACACATGTGCATGTGTCTTTACAGTGCCATGATTTATAATTCTTTGGGTATATACCCAGTGATGGGATTGCTGGGTCAAATGGTGTTTCTAGTTCTAGATCGTTGAGGAATTGCCACACTGTTTTCCACAATGGTTGAGCTAATTCACACTCCCACCAACAGTGTAAAATCATTCCTATTTCTCCACATCCTCTCCAGCATCTGTTGTTTCCTGACTTTTTAATGATCACCATTTTAACTGGTGTGAGATGGTATCTCACTGTGGTTTTGATTTACATTTCTCTAACAACCAGTGATCATGAGCATTTTTTCATATGTCTGTTGGCTGCATAAATGTCTTCTTTTGAGAAACGTCTGTTTATAGCCTTTGGCCAGTTTTTGATGGGGTTGTTTGTTTTTTTTCTTGTAAATTTGTTTAAGTTATTTGTAGATTCTGGATATTAGCCCTTTGTCAGATGGATACATTGCAAAATTTTCTCCCATTCTGTAGGTTGCCTGTTCACTCTGATGATAATTTCTTTTTTCCGTGCAAGAGCTCTTTAGTTTAATTAGATCCCATTTGTCAATTTTGACTTTTGTTGCCATTGCTTTTGGTGTTTTAGTCATGAAGTCTTTGCCCAT
>NW_016804366.1:24515-29687 GCF_001698545.2 Rhinopithecus bieti
GCTGAAGTTTCTTATCAGCTTAAGGAGATTTTGGGCTGAGATGATGGGGTTTTCTAAATATACAATCATGTCATCTGCAAACAGAGACAATTTGATCTCCTCTTTTCCTAATTGAATACCCTTTATTTTTTTCTCTTGATTGATTACCCTGGCCAGAACTTCCAATACTATGTTGAATAGGAGTGGTGAGAGAGGGCATCCTTGTCATGTGCTTGTTTTCAAAGGGAATGCTTCCAGTTTTTGCCCATTCGGTATGATGTTTGCTGTGAATTTGTCATATATAGCTCTTAGTCTTTTGAGATACATTCCATCAATACCTAGTTTATTGAGAGTTTTTAGCATGAAGGGCTGTTGAATTTTGTCAAAGGGCTTTTCTGCATCTATTGAGATAACCATGTGTTTTTTGTCGTTGATTCTGTTTATGTGATGGATTATATTTATTGATTTGTGCATGCTGTGCCAGCCTTGCATCCCAGGGATGAAGCTGACTTGATCGCAGTGGATAAGCTTTTTCATGTGCTGCTGGATTCGGTTTGCCAGTATTTTATTGAGAATTTTTGCATCGATGTTCATTAGGGATATTGGGCCTCACTCTTATAACCTAATTTAACCTTAATTACCTCCATAAAGGCTATCTTCAAATACAGTCACATTGGGTATTGGGGCTTCAAAATATGAATTTTTGGGAAAACACAACGTTTCAGTCCATAAAAGGAGATTAATGAATTAATCACTGGTCTGATTCTCTCACAAGAGGTCCTTTGCCCTATCTCTCCCTTCTGGGTTGAAATCTGGCTTGGGAGTGTTTTTGGCCATAGTGGGATAAAATAGGGAAAAACCAAAATATATTTGGGGTAGGAGACGACTCAGGTCAGAGGACAGCCATGTCTTGCTTCATAGAATGTAGCCCAAGGGGACTGCAAGTCTTGTAGAGAGGCCCCAGGTTCAGCTTGGAACAGGAATAGTAGAGTAATAATAATTTAGTGAATTTTCTTACCGGATTATCCTAAGGACAAAGTCCTATTTACTCCAGTAGCAGGGAGAGGGACTGAGAGATCGTATGTCCTACTCACCCAGCGCATACACACATGAGACATATAAGGCCTAAGAGAGAGCCAATGAACCTTAAAGGGACTCACAGTTGGGGAGAGAAGGATGAAGAGTGAAGGGGCTTGTCAGCAAAAGAAAACGGTGCCACCACTGGCATCCCAGACCATAGTAACGGGAGGGTGCATGTGTGAATACACCTGAGGAATAGACCCTCAAGTTTCTCAGTGGAAGACAGGATTACACAGAAATCCACGGACAACCAGACATCCTCACCCACCATAATATGTAAGTTCTATTACTTCTATACCTTATAACATCTCTCAGGGAGAAGGAGGAGGGCAGCAACCTCAGCTGATTATGTTTAAATCCTAAATCAAATGAGCTTGGTAAAGACTAGATGATGATGATGATGATCATGATGATTATTATTTTTGCGTTAGGCAGAATGAAAGCCCAGAGTCATTAAAATGAGTTGTAGCAAGTGAAAGAAGATGCAATGTTTGCACACCTTAATTTATGGCTGAGAATCATCAACTGCTAAATTATTATTATTGTTACTACTAATAGTAACAGCAGTAGCAGTTAGAGTAGTTCTCTCTATATTAGGTGGAAAATCAATGGGCTTCATGAACAACTGAAATAGATGCCACACTAATATATAGTGGCAAATCACTACTTTTTTTTATTTGAACATGAAATTGCAACAGTTTTCTCTCAGTTTTGCTTCTCATCTGGGACACTGTCAGCAAGTTTAGTTTTCAGAAATAGTTACTGTATTGCCCTTCATTTTTTGGTTGCCAGACATTTACCAGATGAATATACTAACATTACATACACATTTATGATTTCCTATTTGTATCCAGAAGTAGTCCCCCCTTATCTTTGGTTTAATTTTCCACAGTTTCATTTACCCCCAGTCAGCTATGTTCTGAAAATAAGTAAGTACAGTACAATAAGATATTTGAGAGAGAGAGGGACAACATTCATATAACTTGTATTACAGTATATTGTTTTAATTGTTATGCTTTGTTATTAGCTACTGTTAATCTCTTGCTGTGTCTAATATATAAATTAAACTTTATCATAAGTATGCATGCATAGGAGAAAACATAGTATGTATAGGTTCTGTACTATCCACAGTTTCAGTCACTCACTGGGGGTCTTGGAATGTATCCCCCGAGGATAAGCAGGGACTACAGTGTGTGTGTATGTGTGTATGTGTGTGTGTGTGTGTGTGTGTGTAATTTATAACTTACATAATTTTTTTATGTGTGCCCATGTATGTGTGTTTGTGTATATATGTATGTATATATATACACACACATATATATATACACCTCCCGCAATGATTTCTAAGTAATATCTTGTTAACCATAGTTTTGAATTTTCAACAATAAATTGAAACCTATCAACATTTCTTTCAGCTAAATTCCAAGGCTTCCAGAGGCTACTCAAACTTTTGTAACTTTGGATGTGAAATCACCTTTGACTTATCCTCAGGCCACAGTGCTAAGCCACTGCAGATCTTATTTGCCTTCATCCAGTTATACCTAAGTGGCAAACCAACCATCAAAATGGAAGGCAAAATTATATTTTCTTACTGGATTTTTCTGTTAGGGCAAACCATCAAAATGGAAGGGGAAATTATATTGGCTTACTAGAGTTTCCTATTAGAAACCCATTTTATTTTTTATTTGAAAATAAATTCACATTTAAATATAATAAAAAATAAAATTGTACAAAGAACTTTTGTATACCTTTTATGCAGATATATCTATTGCTAATATTTTACTCCTGGGGATGAAGTCAAGATGGCTGACTAGAAGCAGCAGCTTTCAGAAGCTCCTATTGAAAAAAAGCATGATAAGTGTGTGAATCTTTCATTGGCAACCAAAGGATCTGGATTCCCTCATCAAAGTTGTCTAGAAGGCTGGCGTGACTCATGGAGAGAAGGAAGAACAGTGTGGTGCGGCGGCCCACCTGAGAGCCAGGAGCCACATGGGAAAGGGAAACCTCCTCCCTCTAGCCAAGGGAGGTGGTGAGTGAGTGTGACTGGGGAAACTAATTTTTCCACTGAACTGTGTAACCCACGGACGGGATGATCCCACCTGTGAGCCCACGCCACCGGGGACTAGTGTTCCAACTCCAGAATGCACAGATTCTTACAGCCTCTGAGCTGGAATCTGCTTAAACCTACTGAATTCCTAGGGGGAAGGGTGACCAGCACCAGCTACAGCTGCCTGCTGTCTAAGCCATTTGAGCTCCTTGGGTGAGGGGCAGCAGTCATCACTGGGACTCGCAACTGCCTAACAAGCTAAACTCCCTGTGTGGGGAAAGGGTGAAACCCATATCTATGGCTCCAGCTGTGCTTTTCCCCTGCTGGAGCCAGATAGGATGGACGACTTGGTCCCAAGACTTGTCCCCACAGCCCAACACACTAGCTGTGGCAGTCTTTAGCCAGAGTGCCTCTTCAGGCCTAAACCTGAACCATCCTTCTTCATTGGGAGGGGATTCCCTGCAGGATCTCCAATAACTCCCTCCAGAGGCTCAGGGACAGAATTCAGATCTCTCTGGACCTGAGCCCCTAGGGAGAGGAATGGCTGCAGTCTCTGCAGACAAGCAGACTTAGCGTTTTCTCCTGGTAGTTTTGTGGAATCCAGGCAGCCCAGACGAGTGGGTTTCCCCACAGCAAAGCACACTCTTTCCACCAAGGGACAAAGTGCTTCATTAAATAGGTCTTGTTCCCGATGCCACCCAACTGGGTGAGATCCTCCAACAGGGGTTGTCAAACACCCTATACAGGAATGATCCAACTGGCATCAGGTTGGTGCCCCTAGAGGTCAGAGTTCCAGAAAGAGCAGACACCCATCTTTGCTGTTCTCCAGTCTCCTTGAGGGACATCTCCAGGCACAGGAGTGAATCAGATGAATACAGCTTGAAGTTAACCCCCAGCAAACTGCAGCAGCCCTACGGAAGTGGGACCTGACTATTGAAAGAAAAACAATCAGAAAGTGACAACAACAATATAAACAACAACAAAGGCCCACACAAAAACCCTGTCCAAGGATCAGCAGCCTCAAAAACCAAAATTAGACAAACACGAAGACGAGAAAGACTCAACAGCAACAACAACAAAAAATACTGAAAGCCCAAAAGGCCAAAGTGCTTTTTCTCCTCCAAATGATTGCAACATCTCTCCATCAAGGGCACAGACTGGACGAAGGATCGGAAGATGTGTAATAAAAAATTACACTAAACTAAAGGAGCATGTTCTAACCCAATGTAAAGAAACTCAAAATCTTGATAAAAGGTTAGAGGAATTGCTAGAATTGCTAGCTAGAATAACAAGTTTAAGGAGGAACATAAATGACCTGATGGAGCTGAAAAACATGGCATGAGAATTTCATGAAGCATACACAAGTATCAATAGCCAAATCAACCAAGCAGAAGAAAGGGTATCAGAGTTTGAAGACCTTACTGAAATAAGACATGCAGACAAGAATAGAGAAAAAGGAATGAAAAGGAAAAAAATAAAGTCTTCAAGAAATATGGCACATCATAAAAAGACTGAACCTATAATTGATTGGAGTACCAGAAGGAGACAGGGAGAATGGAAACAAGTTGAAAAACAAACTTCAGGATAATATCCAGGAGAACTTCCTCAATCTAGAAAGACAGACTAAAATGCAAATTCAGGAAATACAGAGAACTCCATTAAGATACTCCATGAGAATATCAACCACAAGACACCTAATCTTCAGATTTTTCAAGGTTGAAATGAAGGAAACACTGTTAAGCGCAGGCAGAGAGAAAGGCCAGGTCACCTATAAAGGGAAGCCCATCAGACTAACAGCAGAACTCTCAGCAGAAACTCTACAAGCCAGAAGAGATTGGGGGCCAATATTCCACGTTCTTAAAGAAAAGAATTTTGAACTCAGAATTTGATATCCAGTCAAACTAAACTTCATAAGCCAAGGAGAAATAAAATCCTTTCCAGACAAGCAAATGCTGAGGAATTTCATTACCACCAGGCCTTCCCTGCAAGAGCTCCTGTAAGAAGCACTAAATATGGAGAGGAAAACCCAGTATCATCCACTGCAAAACACACCAAAATATAAAGAC
>NW_016804366.1:31118-32793 GCF_001698545.2 Rhinopithecus bieti
AAAAAAAAAAAAAAAAAAAAAAAAAAAAAAAGCCCAGAACCAGATGGATTCACAGCTGAATTCTACCAGAAATACAAAGAGGAGCTGGTACTCTTTCTTCTGAAACTATTCCAAACAATTGAAAAGGAGGGACTTCTCCCTAATTCATTTTATTAAGCCAGCATCATCCTGATACCCAAACCAGGAAGAGACAAACAAACAAACAAAAAAGAAAACTTCAGGCCAATATCCCTGATGAATATTCATGTGAAAATCCTCAATAAAATACTGGCAAACCAAATCCAGCAGCACATCAGAAAACTTATTCAGCATGATCAAGTCAGCTTTATTCCTGAGATGAAAGGCTGGTTCAACATATGCCAATATATAAATGTAATCCATCACATAAAGAGAATCAAAGACAGAAACTGCAAGATTATCTCAATAAATGCAGAAAAAGCCTTTGATAAAATTTAACATTCCTTCATGTTAAAAACTCTCAATAAACTGAGTATCGATGCAGCATATCTCAAAATAATAAGAGCTATTTATGACAAACCCACAGCTAATATCATTGAATGGGCAAAAGCTGGAAACATTCCCTTTGAAAACCAGTACAAGGCAAGGATGCCCTCTCTCAGCACTCCTATTCAACATAATATTGGAAGTACTGGCCAGGGAAATCAGGGAAGAGAAAGAAATAAAGGTATTTACAATGAAAGAGGTGAAGTCAAGTTGTTTCTGTTAGCAGACAATATGATTTTATATTTAGAAATCCCCATCATCTTAGCACAAAAACTTCTTGAACTGATTAGCAAATTTGGCAAAGTCTCAGGATACAAAATCAATGTGCAAAAATCACAAGCATATCTTAACACCAACAATAGGTAAGCAGAGAGCCAAATCATGAATGAACTCCTACTCACAATCACTACAAAGAGAATAAATTACCTAGGAATACAGCTAACAAGAGATGTGAAGGACCTCTTCAAGAAGAACTACAAAGCACTGCTAAAGGAAATAAGAGAGAATTTAAACAAATGGAAAAACACTCCATCCTCATGGATAGGAAGAATCAATATTGTGAAAGTGCCTATACTGCCCAAAGTTATTTGTAGATTCAATGCTATTTCGATAAAACCACCATGACATTTTTTACAGCGTTAGAAAAAAACTATTTTAAATTTCATGTGGAATCAAAGAGGACCCCATACAGTCAAGATAATCCTAAGCAAAAAGAACAAAGCTGGAGGCATCAGGCTACCTGACTTGAAACTATATTACAAGGCTACAGTAACCAAAACAGCATGGTACTGGTACCAAAGCAAATATATAGATCAATGGAACAGAACAGAGACCTCAGAAATAACACCACACATCTACAACCATCAGATCTTTGACAAACCTGACAAAAACAAGCAATGGGGAAAAGATTTCCCATTCAGTAAATGATGCTGGGAAAACTGGCTGGCCATATGCTGAGAACTGAAAATGGACCTCTTCTACACCTCAAACAAAAATTAACTAAAGATGGATTAAAGACTTAAATGTAAAACCTGAAAGCATAAAAACCCTAGAAGAAAACCTAGGTAATACCATTCAGAACATAGGTATGGAAAAGACTTTATGACAAAATACCAAAAGAAATGGCAACAAAAGTTAAAATTGACAAATGAGATCTAATTAAACTAAAGAG
>NW_016804367.1:0-3444 GCF_001698545.2 Rhinopithecus bieti
ATGTTATTTCAGCCAATGAAAAATATGTAAAACTCCCCAGATAATTTTGTGTATCTATAATCACACCCAGTGAGAAAAACATATTATCAAAAAAAAAAAAAAAGTTTTTCACAACCCTAAGACTACAATTCAAACCTAATCACTTATCTACTATTCTTTCCATTGCCTCATATGCTTTTCCTCCCCTCTGATGCATCTGATGCTCCTCAATACATTGCTCTGCAATGACATTACTTTCATGTTTCTCCCTTTGAAAATGAAACCTTCCACTCCTATTGCTATTGAGTTCCAACCACAGTGTAACTATGTACCCACAATACACCATGATCTCCTACAGAAATGTTAGTCTCTTTTAACTAATCTCTCCGTCACTCCCTGTTCAATATGTTGAATATGTCTCCAGGTATTAATTGTTTAGAATTCTAAGCAAATAACAAAAAGCTGATTAAAAGTCTACCTATTCATCCCCAACCTATCTTATGTTCAAGGTGGGGAAGATTAAACACAGAGAGATGTGCCCAAAGTTATCCAGCAAGTTTCGCAGCAGATTCAGGAAAAAACCTGGGTCCCCTGACTTCTAATCTAGTGTGCTATCCTTTATCCCAAGATGCCTCAACTGGAAGACTTATCTATGGCTTCAGGCCAGAAGCCCAGCCTCCTTTGACATTATCATACCTCTGTCTTACAATCCAAGGGTCAGAAATCTTGGATCTCACCTCGAAAGTGACTGTTCACTTGACAGCTAACTAACCAGGTACCAGGTTCCCAGGGCACCATCTCGGCAGTCACAAAGGTGGCTGGAAAGATCTGAGCCACATCAGTGTGGTGTCCACGGGTAGTCAGCATCTGTCCATGGAAAAATGCTGTGTGGACATCAACTTCATTGCCCATGCCAAACAAGTGCCAGGCCACACGTCTCTGGGCACACATGTTCAGCTCTGGTAAATTCCCAAAAACAAAGCCATTGATTGCTGCAAAAGAAAACCGAAGGAAAATATCAAGATTAGGAAAGGACACCCGAATGGAAGAAGCCTTACCATTTGACAATAATAGATAACATTTAAATGAGGTTATAAAGAGCACACTGTGTTGACCACATCTTCTTTAAATCTCAAAAACATCCCTTAGAAATAGGCAGATATCATTAGTCTCATTAAAAAAAAAAAAAAAGAGAGAGAGAGAGAGAGAAAACCAAGGTTTAGAGAGGTGGAAGTTACTTCTTTCCCAATGCCACAGAGCTAATAAATTCTTAAAGCCAATATTCCAAACTAGAAATGTGAAGAAGCTCTCTAAGGAATTTAGCTATTTTGCAGGCTATTCCTTCAGGGTGGTTTCATTCTAAAAATTTCAACAGGACAATTGTCAATTTGGCTAATTGGCTGACTAATTAACATGGCTATTATAATCAATTGGTATAAAATTCAAGAGAAAGTTGAGCTGTCCAAGCCATCCTTTACATCTTCCTTCTGAATTTCCGCCTCCTTTTGGGGCTGTATGGTTTTTAGCTCACCCCTGTCACCAATGGTCATTAAATGACTTCCTTAATGAAATAAAAACAAAATCGACTTTTTTATATTCTTAAAATCAGTTCACTATTTATGCCTCAGATCTTCTGTGCCTTTAGTTTCTTTTTTAATTTAATTAATATGGCCATTGCCCTTATAGACATAAGCACAGAGTAGGATGGGAGATATAAACAAGGTAGCTTAAAAGCAACCATTTTTCTCCTCAAAGTGGATAATTTTGCTAACTTCTTCCTTTTTAAAACAAATCAATATTAATTAATTGTATCAGTGGGAAACCCACAGCAAAGTAATTGAGTATATACTATATAACTTTAGGCTGTGTGCTATTCCACAGGCCATCATCAGCCTATGTGGTATTCCACATTATGAGGCAGAATAGCCTAATGGCAAGAGCACAATCTATGCAGTCAGAGAGATCAGTGTTGGAATTTTATCTGTGCCATTTATCTGCTGCATAATCTTAGGAGCCTTGGTGTCCTCACATGTAAAACAGGGAAGAGCCATCTACTACTCCTTGTCCTTGTGATGACTAAAAAGGACTATGTACGTGAAAGCATCCACCAAATACTAGGCCCAGTGGATACCCTCCAACAATGTTCCCTGTCACAATGTGGCCACCTTTTCCCAACTCACCATGCATCTTATTGCTCTCCTGAAATGTCTCATCTTCTTTGTCCACTGAAGCAGGGTCTGAGCAGTAAGTGGCAATGTTCTCATCGAGATGCCAACTGAGGTTCTCATCCACCACACTGAAGAGCAGGAAGAAATCATGATCTACATCCCGCCGTTGAGGAGGGGAGTTCCCATCCAGGGCTCCTAGAGCAAGTGAGAAAGTTTCCCTTGAGAAAATCCTTTCCTTAGCAATAGTAAGCTGAAAGGGGTACTCATAAGAAAGGAATGGAAAGAGAGGGGCCTTAAGAATCTGTAAGCAACAGAAAAGCAGATATAACCCTCTTGGGTTAATTTCCATTTCCGAACTCCCCATTTAAAACCACCAATTCAATTGAGCCTAGGACTTGATGTTAAGACACATGGGATCTACAATAATTCCCTCCCACCATCCCTGCCTATGTCTTCAACCCAGGGCCTGAACCTGACCACATTCCTGCCACCCTCTGGTCTTCAAGTCTGACTTTTCCTGGAGAATGTCGTATTACCAGCAAAATCCTCCCAAACCCTGATGACCACACTTTCAATCTTATCCATATCTAAACTCTTACCACATATCTGATTTCAATGTGACTTGACTCCTATAATGACTAATTTGAGATTTAAAAATGAAGCAACAAAAAATAAAAAGGAGAAAAGTTTGGTGTTTTGTTGTTTTAAATAACAATAATTTTTAAAAAGGTTCCTAGGATCATCACGGTGGACAAGAGTCAGGACTAGATTGCAGCTCAGACTTGGACAGACAGAGCAGCATGTGGAGGCTTGCATCATGAATTTTAGCTCCAGCATCCTGCATGAACATACCAGGAATCCCAAGAGGACCCACAGACCCTCTGAAGGAAATGGACTGCTCCTGCAGGACTCGGGAGATACCCCAAATACTGAGCTGATATTCACAGCAGAGAGACCCATACACAGTTCGCATCACAGGATTCTGTGCAGACAACCTCCAGTATCAGTCCAGAGTCAGGTAGACTGGCTGGGTGGCTAGACCCAAAAGAGAGATAACAATCACTGGAGCTCAGCTCACAGGAAGCCGCTTCCATAAAAAAGAAGGGAGAGATCAAGGGGACACCCTTTGAGACAAAAGAATCTGAAGAACAGCCTTGAGCCCTAGACCTTCCCTCTGACAGAGCCCACCCAAATGAGAAGGAACCAGAAACCCAAATCAGGTAATACGACAAAACAAGGTTCTTTAACACCCCCAAAAAATCACGCTAGCTCACCAACAATGGATTCAAACCAAGAA
>NW_016804367.1:4230-7959 GCF_001698545.2 Rhinopithecus bieti
TTATTATACTTTAAGTTCTAGGGTACATGTGCATAACGTGCAGGTTTGTTACATATGTATACTTGTGCCATGTTGGTGTGCTGCACCCATCAACTCGTCAGCACCCATCAATTCATCATTTATATCAGGTATAACTCCCAGTGCAATCCCTCCCCCCTCCCCCCTCCCCATGATAGGCCCCCGTGTGTGATGTTCCAGAATTCTAAAAGTTTGGAAAACATACTTGGAGGAGTAATAGGGGAAAACTTCCCTGGTCTTCCTAGAGACCTAGACATCCAAATACAAGAAGCACAAAGAACACCTGGGAAATTCATCACAAAAACATTATCACCTAGGCACATTGTCATCAGGCTATATAAAGTTAAGACAAAGAAGGAAAGAATCTTAAGAGCTGTGATACAAAAACACTAGGTCACCTATAAAGGAAAACCTATCAGATAAACAGCATATTTCTCAGCAGAAACCCTACAGGCTAGAAGGGATTGTGGCTCTATCTTCAGCTTCCTCAAAAAAACAATTACCAGCCAAGAATTTTTTATCAAGGACAACTAAGCATCATATATGAAGGAAAGATACAGTCTTTTTCAGACAAACATATGCTGAGAGAATTTGCCACTACCAAGCCACCACTACAAGAACTGCTAAAATGAGTTCTAAATATTTAAACAAATCCAGAAAATACATAAAAATGGAACCTCTTGAAAGCATAAATCAATCACACAGGACCTATGAAACAAAATAAAATTTAAAAGCAAAACAAAAAAATTAAAAAAAAAAAAAACCCAAGGTACACAGGCAACAAATAGCACGATGAATGCAATGGTACCTCATATCTCAATACTAACACTGAATGTAAATGGCCTAAATGCCCCACTTTAAAAATACAAAAATGCAAAATGGATAAGAAGTCACCAACCATCTCCTGCTTCAGGAGACTCACCTAACACATAAGGACTCACATAAACTTAAAGTCAAGGGGTGGAAAAAGGTATTTCATGCAAAAGGAAACCAAAAGTGAGTAGGAGAAGCTATTCTCATATCAGACAAAACAAACATGAAAGCAACAACAGTTAAAAGGGACAAAGAGGGACATTATATAATGGTAAAAGACCTTGTCCAAAAGGAAAATATTACAATCCTAAATATATATGCACCTAACACTGGAGCTCCCAAATTTATAAAACAGTTACTAATAGACTTAAGAAATGCCATACACAGCAACACAATAGTGGGAGACTTCAATACTCCACTGGCAGCACTAGACAGGTCACCAAGGCAGAAAGTCAACAAAGAAACAACGGACTTAAACTATACCTTGGAACAAATAGGCTTAACAGATATATACAGAATATTTCATCCAACAAACGCAGATTACACACTCTATTCAACCGCTCATGGAACTTTCTCCAAGATATATAATATGATAGGCAATAAAACAAGACTCAATAAATTTAAGAAAATTGAAATTATATCAAGCACTCTCTCGGATCACAGTAGAATAAAACTGGAAATCAACTCTGAAAGGAACCTTCAAAACCATGGAAATAAATGGAAATTAATCTGTTCCTGAATAAGCATTGGGCAAAAAATGAAATCAAGATGGAAATTTAAAAACTCTTCGATCTGACTGACAATAATAACACAACGTATAAAAGCCTCTGTGATACAGCAAGAGTGATGCTAAGAGGGAAGTTCATAGCTCTAAACGCCTACATTAAAAAGATTGAAAGAGTGCAAACTGACGTTCTAAGGTCACACCTCAAGGAACTACAGAAACAAGAACAAACCAAACCCAAACACTAGAGATGAAAGGAAATAACCAAGATCAGAGAAGAACTAAAGGAAATTGAAACAAAACAAAACAAAAAAATACAAAAGATAAATGAAACAAAAAGCTGATTCTTTGAAAAAAAATAAATAAAATTGATATACCACTAGCAAGATTAACCAAGAAAAGAAGAGAGAAAATCCAAATGACCTCATTAAGAAATCAAAGGGGAGATATTACAAATGACACCACAGACATACAAAAGATTCAAGGCTACTATGAACACCTTTATGCACATAAACTAGAAACTCAAAAGAGATGGATAAATTCCTGTAAAAATACAATCCTTCTAGATTAAACCACCAAGAATTAGATACCCTGAATACACCAGTAACAAGCAGCAAGATTAAAATGGCAGTTAAAAAATTACCAACCAAAAGACTAGATGGATTCACAGTGGAATTCTACCAGACGTTCAAAGAAGAATTGGTACCAATCCTTTTGACACTATTTCACAAGAAAGAGAAAGAAGAAATTCTCCTTAATTGATTCTATGAAGCCAGCATCACCCCAATACCAAAACCAGGAAAGAACATAACCAGAAAAGAAAACTAGGACCAATATCTCTGATGAACATAGGTCTTAAAATTCTTAGCAAAATACTAGCTAATGGAATCAAACAACATATCAAAAAGATAATCCACTGTGATCAAGTGGGTTTCATACTAACTTGATGGGTATGAAAGGGATGCAAGAATGATTTAACATATGCAAGTCAATATATGTGATGCACCACGTGAACAGAATTTTTTAAAAATCACATGATCCTCACAATAGATGCAGAAAATGCATTTGACAAAATCCAACATTCCTTTATGATTAAAACTCTCAGCAAAATTTATATACAAGGGACAAACTCCAATATAATAAAAGCCATATGTGACAAACCCACAGCCAATACTATACTGAATGTGGAAAACTTGAAAGCATTCCCTTTGAGACCTGGAATAAGACAAGGATGCCCACTCTCACCACTCCTCTTCAACTTAGTACTGGAAGTCCTAGCCAGAGCAATCAGACAAGAGAAAGAAATAAAGGACATCCAAATCTGTAAAGAGGAAGTCAAACTGTCACTGTTTGCTGATGATATGATAGTTTACCTTGAAAACTCTAAATTGGACTCCTCCAGAAAGCTGCTAGAACTGATAAAAGAATTCAGCAAAGTTTCTGGATATAAGATGAATGTACACAAATCTGTCTCTCTTCTATACACTACCAGTGACCAAGCAGAGAATCAAATCAAGAACTCAACCCCTTTTACAATAGCTGCAAAAACAAACAAACAAATAAACAAACAAATAAATAAATAAATACTTAGGACTATACATAACTGAGGAGGTGGAAGACCTCTACAAGAAGAACTACAAAACACTGCCAAAAGAAATCATAGATGACACAAACAAATGGAAACATCCCTGCTCATGGATGGTTAGGATCAATATTGTGAAAATAACCACACTGCCAAAAGCGATCTACAAATTCAATGCAATTCCCATCAAAATACCACCATCATTCTTCACAGAATTAGAAAAACAATTCTAAAATTCATACAGAACCAAAAAAGTGTCCGCATAGCCAAAGCAAGATTAAGCACAAAGAACAAATCTGGAGGCATCACACTACCTGATTTCAAACTATACTATAAGGCCATTTCACCAAAACAGCATGGTACTGGTATAAAAATAGGCACTTGGACCAATGGAACAGAATAGAGAACTCAGAAATAAACCCAAATACTTACAGCCAACTGATCTTTGACAGGGCAAACAAAAACATAAAGTAGAGTAAAGACACCCTTTTCAACAAATGGTACTGAGATAATTGGCTAGCACATGTAAGAGAAAGAAACTGGATCCTTTTCTCTCACCTTATACAAAAATAAAATCAAGATGAATTAAGGA
>NW_016804367.1:9452-15338 GCF_001698545.2 Rhinopithecus bieti
AAAAAAAAAAAAAAAAAGCAGGCAATCACATAATTTCAGTCTACAGTCAACTTAATGAATAGTTGGTTCACTTCTCCATTGTATGGAAGAGAAAACTAAGGAAAAGTAACTTGTCCAGGATTATACAGGGATTTAGTGGCCCAGCCAGAGTCTTCTGACTTCCCTTTCTATTCCTCTCACTCACTGTTGTCAGTATTATAAATCAATGGGCCAGGAATAAGGGAAGTAGAGATAAATAAGCTGAACTCCCCTTTAGGGAAAAACGAAATGGAACTTTCAGAAGACTGTGACACTAGGATGACAATCCTTCACATTTATAGCATTCTCTTTTCTTTTCATAGAATATTCAAATATTCTATGGAGATGCCATTCAAATAGTTCCTTGTGTTAAGAGGTAGACTGTGTTTTCACATTTCTGAGAAGGAATCTGAGACCCAGAGAGAGAAAATGACTTGTCCAAGTCACACAATATATGAATGGTAGAGCTGATACCAGTGCCCACCCTTGTTTATTCTGAGGAGAGTCTTTGCCACCTCAGATAAATAGGAGGAAAAGACAATCTTCACTGCCAACTCTTCTCCTTCAAATGGCAGTAAAGGAAAAGTGATATTTGTTGGGCATGGGGGAAAGAAATGGCAAAATGGTTTACCTTCGGAGTCCTTCTCGTAGAAGACACCATGAGGGTGGATGGTATAGGGACGAGTGGCAAAATTCTTCAGGTGGATAAGAATGACATCCCCCACTTCAGCCTGCAACACTGGCCCCAGGAAGCCCAACCAGGCAGGCTGGGCCACTTCATCTGTGTATGAGTCATCCTTGTATTCCTTATAGATGGTCTTCTTGTAGATTCCCCCTATCCGGTTCCTGTCAGACTTTAAGAAGCTGGAAGCCACTCTGGGAAAGAAGAAAGAGAGTCACAATTTTGTCCCCCATCTTCAAGCCTTGGAAGGTTCCTTTTCCAGAGGAGACTGGCCAAAAAGTGAATATCTTTGTTTAGGACAAAACAAGAGGAAATGGGATTGTACCGATAAAAACACTAAAGTTTTAGATTTAACTGTTAAAAATTTCAAATATCAACATATGAAATTGCTGATATTTAACCACTTTAAACCCACACAAAAGGCAATTTCACATAGTTTGACACAATATATAGTAACAAAGAGACAACCAACTGTGAACTGACTCTTTAAGTGATCGACTCCTCATTGACGTAGCCTGACTTAACATCATTCTGAGACATATGGGAGACCTTAGGGCATAGTGGTTATAACTCCAAACTTTGGAGCCAAGCCACTTGGACTGATTGCTTACTCTGTCACTTCCAAATTAGTGGGATGTTGAACAAGTTATTTAACTACTCCGTACACAATTTGCCCATCTGTAAAATGAAAATAATCATAGTTCCTAACTCAGATAGCTTTTATTGGTGACTAAAAGAAATTCAAATACACGAAGAGCTTAGGACAGTGGCAAATAGTAAAAGCTCAATAAATATGGACTATTACTTCAAAGTATTAGGGATGGAAGATAATGAATTTATTCCCTCAAAAAAATTAATACAAGGACTCTGACTCTGAAACTAGGTGAATACTTTGTGTCAAAAAAGACAGAATTGTTATTCCTACTATAATTCTTCTCAGAGAACTCAGAGATGTTACAATCAACTTTGGAAAACTCCAAAGCTTTGGAGAGAAAAAATGAGTAACGGTCACAAAAGATTTTTTCGTACATTCATTTATTCTTTAACAGATATTTGTGGAGCACTTGCTATTTTCTAAGATCAAGAAAGGTTAATCCTGTGGGATCTATGAGGGACAGAGTGGTGAGAAGAGTATTAGTTTACATTCACATTATCCAGGTTCAAATCCTATCTCTTTCATTTACTAGTGATAGGACTTGGATAAGTCACTTGCCCTCCCTGAGCCTCAGTTTTCTCATCTATAAAATAACTACACAAATACTTACCTTCTAGAGTTTTTGTGAGAGTTGAGACAAAGAATGTAAATTTCTAGTATGGTCTGTATCACAGAGTATTACATAAGTGAGAGCTATTACCATTAATTCCTTGATTCTAAGGTTTACTTTCTTTTTTTACATTTTCACATATCTGAAATAAATATACAGTAGCTTCACCAAAATTTAGAAGCATAGCTCCCACACATACATCTTATAAACACTGTACACATTTCATTATTCTTTTTTAAAGTCAAACAGCTGTTATTAAATAAGTAAGCATTGTGGGTATCAGATTAGAAAACAGCAAATATGGAATTCTCTTTAGGACTCTAAAAATGTTATGGCAAACTCCAGATGAAATACTGGCTTCTGAGTCAACTAGCCTTCTTCCCAGGAAATCTGCCATTAAGTGTATACAGCTCGGAGTGATCAGGAGTTGGAGGCTACCACATCCAGGGAAAGGGGCCACAAGAGGCTACTTCCTGACCTCAAGGGTGCTCCCACAACTTCCCCACAAATACCAAAAGAAATTAAACCTACATGTCACTGTCCAGAGGCTGGTTCGTGATGACGTTTCTTCCCTTGGGAGCATAGTTCCACTGCACATCCCGGATGCCCAGGTAGTAGACTCGAGTGGCTCCATCAGTCAGTTGAGGCCACAAGGACTGCATGAACAGCAGAGCCCAGAGGAGGTGGCCTGACTCCATGGCCCACATTACTCTGGGAAACAGGCAAATAAAAACTGCTGGTATAGAAGAAAGAACAAAGGGGCTTTCTACGTGTCCAGAAAACTGAAGAGGCATGAGCCAGATTGAGTGACTGAGAAAGCAAAACCCAATTAGCCCAGTTTCTTTAACTTACCTGATTCCTTCTGGTTCAATTAGTGTTCAGTGATTGGATTTTGAAGGGAATAGTTAAAAAGTCACCCGTGCTGCTAATCGTGTATTACTAGTTCCTTCAGAAGAGAGATCTGGATCCAGTTTTTTCAAAGGTGTAGCAGGAAGAATGCTCTCTGTCCCAAGAATCAGGAAACAGGCACCAGAAGCCTTATTGGGCCGCTAACACTAATTCTCCCTTTGCCTCTGTTTTCCCATAGGCAAAAGGGGAACACTCATTGTTGCCACTTCCTATCCTCTCTAAATTGTACTTAACAACAAGTGAGAATTTACCAAAAAATATTTACTAGAATATTCATAAACCCAAAATATAAACAGTCAAAATGTTCATGAACACTATAATGAATGAACACATTGCATTTTATTCATAAAATGAAATTCTTTATAGCAATAATAATGAACAAACTACAACTACACACAACAATACGAATGACTATGACAAATGTAATGTTTAAAAAAATAGACACAAAATAGTACATATTGCATGATTTCATTTAAATAAAGTACAAAATCAGGCCAACATAATCTATGCTGGTAGAAGTAAGGATGATGTTTGCCTTGGAGTAGGATTCTGTGAAAGGGAAAGGAAGAGGAGGGCTTCTAAGTAATGCTCTGTTTCTTGATCTACATGCTGGTTGAAAACGCGTGCTCAGTTGGTGAAGATACATTGAGTTATAAACAAGATTTGTGCACTTTATGTGTATTATACTTCAAAAGTTAACAATGAACCAAAAATAAATGACAGTATATGAGGGAAGTATTTTGAACTTCTCAGAAGAAATGTTGTCTCCTGATTCCCAAAGCTATTCATAAACTCATTTAATAGGTCTAATCCTGAGTCAGAATCAGACCCAAGATTCTAACCTCTCACTTCAATGCATAAGTCAGGACAATAGATTTCCTGGGACTAGGACGAAGCATTCAGTGATACCATACACAGTTACAGTCAAACACAGAAACATGGACAGCATTACATAAATACATAAACTTGCACACACAGGTACATGTAGTCTTACCTAAAAGCAGAGATGCACACACTTCCCTTTACACATAAAATCACTCTGTTACATAAAATCTTAGTCAACTTCAGGACAATAATAATAATAATAATAATAATAATAATAATAATAATAAAGCTATATTTATTGTATGTGCATGGTGCACCTGTTCCAAGTGTTTTACACAGATTAAATCATTTATTCCTCACAACCACCCTACGAAGTAGACACCATTATTATCCCCTTATTACAATGGAGAAACTGCAGAACAGAGGTGTAAAGTAGTTTACCCAAAGCCATCTAGATAAAAATCGGTAGAGTTGGGATTTGAGCTCAGGAAGTGTGGCTCCAGCATAATCACCATGCTGTACTACCTTCCACAAAAATATACTTGCATACTCACATGTATATACACAGAGAACATACATATGCCCATAGCTACAGCCATATCTGTGAAAAAACACACACATTCTGAAACAAGCAATTACATGCAGTTATAATCACTTTACAAACAGACACACATACTCATACAGGCAGAAATATACCTAAAAGATTGTATTAATGATAATGATGATAATGGCTACTAGTCACTGAGAGATTATTACATAGTAGCACCATGTCCAGTGCTTTATATAAATTATTTCACTAAATCTTCAACCCAAGCACATGAAATAGGCATTGTTAATAAAAAATACAGAATCAAATGTATGCACAGATTTACATATGGATAGATAATGCCCAGATATTTACCCTTTTTAAGAAACAAACTTGGGCCGGGCGTGGTGGCTCAAGCCTGTAATCCCAGTACTTTGGGAGGCCGAGATGGGTGGATCACGAGGTCAGGAGATCGAGACCATCCTGGCGAACACGGTGAAACCCCGTCTCTACTAAAAAATACAAAAAACTAGCCGGACGATGTGGCGGGCACCTGTAGCCCCAGCTACTCGGGAGGCTGAGCCAGGAGAATGGCGTGAACCTGGGAGGCGGAGCTTGCAGTGAGCTGAGATCTGGCTACTACACTCCAGCCTGGGCGACAGAGCGAGACTCTGTCTCAAAAAAATAAAAATAAAAAATAGAAAAAAAAAGAAACAAACTTATAGACTACTTCACAAACTCCCAGACCCTCTCCATACGCAGCAGTGACCCAAGTGTTAATCCCTAGATTCCATATTATATTTGGCAGAAAGCCCTTGATGTAAGAGAGGATCTGTTTTGTGGTTCTTTTTTCCAAAACCTGGCTCTCCCACTGACCAGCTGTGTAGCCTTGGGAATTTCTTAACCACTCAGAAACGGTTTTCTCATCTGTAAAATGGGTATAATAATACCAGCCTTGGAGAAATAAATCAGAAAGCTTACATGAAAGGGACAAGTATCATCAATGTTTGGAACATAGTAGGCAGTAGTAACTACTGGTTGCCTTCCTCCTCCTTTTCCCTCCTGGCTACAGTTTGCTAATTCATCTCTACAGTCTCCCATGCATCATACTTTCTGTATTCCTACTCCAAGGGTTAATTTGAATACTTACTGCTCCAGAAGGCCACCTCTAGCCTCTCCATATCACTATCCTATGAAGGGCTACTTACTAGCACCCAATTAGATTAAGTCAGACTCTGTATTATTGTTACCTTTCCATCTCATGACCTGCGTCATGATCTGTCTTCATTTCCCAGATTGGACTACACACTCCTTGAGAGAGAATGTCATTTTTTAGAGGTTGCTGTGTATCTATTACCAGACATGGTGATGGAGGCCAAGTTGATGGGCAATAACAGCTATTGTTAAAGTGACATAAAGAAACACAAGCTGGCCGGGCGCGGTGGCTCAAGCCTGTAATCCCAGCACTTTGGGAGGCCAAGGCGGACGGATCACAAGGTCAGGAGATCGAGACCATCCTGGCTAACACAGTGAAACCCCGTCTCTACTAAAAAATACAAAAAAACTAGCCGGGCGAGGTGGCGGGTGCCTGTAGTCCCAGCTACTCGGGAGGCTGAGGCAGGAGAATGGCGTGAACCCAGGAGGCGGAGCTTGCAGTGAGC
>NW_016804367.1:17471-20620 GCF_001698545.2 Rhinopithecus bieti
AAAAAAAAAAAAATAATTAATTAATTAAAAAGGAAGGCAGAAGGAAGAGGCACTCAAAGGAAGGAAAAGAGAAAGAAAATTTCTAGGCTATTTGGATAGTTTAGTTAAGATATAATGAAACCTTGTACCAACCTGGAGAGAAGATCAACCAATATAAAGTTAAGCCTCCCTTAGCTTTACCTTACATTCCTGTCATCCCAGTGTCACCTGGGTCTGGTCCCTATTATTCATAACAATTTGCATTGCTGTGTTCCCTGGAATTTGCAAACTGTTCCTTTATTGTGACAATGCTCTTTTCTCTCCCTCCATCTCCCTTTCTCAGTTATAGTACTTTGGGCTAGACAGGCTCATCCTAAACAAAGGATTACTCCACTGAGTAAAGGAATGCTGAGCCAAATTTGGGGCCCTGTCTCCAATCTCTCAGCAGCCTTCCTAATAAACCCTCCATCAAAATTCCCCTTTTGGTCCTCTGTTTTCTTAACTCGGTGATAGAAAACATACCAATTTGAAGTTAAAGACCTTGATTTAAATCCCATCTCTTGTCTGTGATAGCTATGTGACCTTTCAATAAATTATTTTAGCCTTAGTCATCTCATCCAAAAAATGGGATGATATTTATTTCACAGGATTGTCTTGAGGCCCAAACAAAACCATGGATATCTGAGTCCCTAGCAAAAGGATTGCTTGTCATATAACAGATGCTGAGTAATGAAAAACTGAACGTGTTATAGACTCACACATGCATGAAACCTTTAGAAACGATCTTTTTCAATCACTCTCATGTGATATACAAAAAACTGAGACCAGAGAGGTGCAGGGATTTGCTCAAAGTCAGGGAGCCGGTTGTTAAAAATAGCCAGAATTTGAACCAATGATTTCTAAAAGATTTTTGCTATTTAGACACTAAGACTACTCAAATTCAGATGTTTAGCTTAGTTTAGCTATCATTTATTGGCTTACTCTGTGCCAATCTGGTCTCAAAATATGAAACCAAACATGGTTATTTTCAAGTATTTGAGTTCCCACTTATATAATCCTCAGATCCATCACCTCAATAAATTCCTCAACCTGTGAGACAGAAGGTGAGCAAACTGTTTCGACAGAAAAATGAACTATTCTGTATGGCTCCAGGATTGGCCCTGAAACAGACAAGCCGGTGTGGTCCTGGCTACTTGGGCGAGAGGAACAAAAGGAGCCTATTGTCTCCTTTAACTTTCCTGCACACCAGCCAAACCTCCTCCAACTTTTAGCCACTGACTTTTTCTCTCAATGGCCAAGACTCACCTAAGCCCAGCTAAATAAACGTTTTTGCACAGGAAGGCAGGTGAGGTAGGATTTGAAAAGAGAAAATAAAGCTTACCTTTGCTAGAGAAAACTACTCCATATTCATGTCAGCGGCCCATTAATGCTGCACTGCAGACCCTGGCCTGAGTCCGCCAGCCATGTTCAGTCAGTATCTTGGTTACAGGGCCTTTCTCCTAAATTAAGTCCAGGATTCCAATTTGGCAGGGGTTACTGGGATGGGAGGATGAGGGAGGGGGAAGGGCTGGGTGCCCTCTTTTCCAGAAACAAAACTACTGGAACTTCCTGTTCCTCTGGGGCCTGGTTTGATACAAAACCCGGGATGGTTCTTTACCCATATCCGGGTGTTTTACAAACCCTGGTTAGGATCTCAGGAGGAATTACAAGGGGGTGGGTTGTACTTCTGTTTTCAGAACTTGTTAATTGGTCTTTGCTGAGAGGAGGACACTGTCAGTGTGGCCAGCCAAAGCTCATGGGTAGATTTCAACAGCTCCATTTAAGAAATGAGGTAGAAATGGAAAGAGTCTCCATCTCACCAGTTCTTTCCCTTTTTGCTTTGAGGCACAATTGTCAGCCCTGACTATTATTCTGAGGTCATGGCTGCTTGGTCATAAGTAAAAATAAAACTGGCAGTAAAACAAAGAGCTTTTTTTTCTACATTCTAAGTCCTATGTTAACCATTTTACATGCATTCTCTTATTTAAGTCTCACAATTATCCTGTGAGATGAATACTCTAATTCTCTCTATTTTACAACTGAGGACAATTCAGCTGTGAGAGGGAAGGTAGCTTGTCCAAGGTCACACACTTAGGAAGTAAAAGAGAAGAGAGATTTACTGGGCCTGTCTAAACTTTTAACCATGAAACCACCACATACACTGTGCTGCTTAGGGGAGAAACACAGTCCTTTCGAGGGGGTAGAAGGGACTTCACAATTATTGGAAGTCTACTGGCCACCAGGCACTGGTGAATTTTTTTTTTTTTTTTAATATACATTAACTTTGCCTCTGTCATTTCTAACAGATTCTAGAGTGAAATTTTATATTAACTATATTTAACATTTTCCACCTGAGGAAACCAGATATAGCTAGAAGATAGCCTGGATTAACACAGATCAACATCCTAAAAACTAAGACACGGAAGAATTGAAAATACTAAAAAGAAAAAAAAAACCTAAATGTTCTCCCAAAAATTCAGGGTAAAACTGAGGTCTGGATTTGTTTAAAGTCAAAGGTCATTCCCATTCCTGGTGGAAAGAGAGAACAGTGAAAAGTCACCATCCTGAGTCAAGTGACCAAGGTTCTCATCTCACTTGCTCTAGCAGTAATCAGCTATGTGGATTTTGTGGATTTGGCCCACTCCCTTCTCTTCTCTAGGCCTTTTTCTATTTCTATAATGAGGGTGTTAAACTAGATATGGACCTCCTAGCCCTGTAAATTTACATATTTAGAATTCCGTGAAGAAAGTATAGTCTAGATATTAAACATAGAAGATAAAGAGGTTTTGAAGATACAAAGTATAGGAAAAGAATGAGTGGGGAGCAATTTGTGGCAACAGGTCTGAGAATACTATGCCTCTCTAAAAAGGACTGCATCTACCCAACAGACCCAGGTATAGGAAGGGGACAGGTATGATGGAGGTTCCACCACCTGATATTCTTACTTTGTGATGAGGAGATCTTGGCTAGGAGCAGATGCTTTTCTCCAGGCAAGCTGGGCACATTTTCCTCTTGTGAATTTAAAGTGTCTGGAGCAGGGTCCAGGGAAGAGAACATTCAGAAGTCTGAGCTGGTAGGGCAAAGTCTGGGTCATAAACCACTAGAGATTCTTAAGTTAAGTGTGCTCAGAC
>NW_016804367.1:22238-81028 GCF_001698545.2 Rhinopithecus bieti
GGAAAAAAAAAAAAAAAAAAAGAACTTAAATAAGGCTATACATATTAAATATTTAGCACAATAACTGGAACATAGTAAAGGCAAAAATTAGTTATAATTTTTAATATTTCAATTCTAAATACTTGTTTAAATCTAAATAATTGTTTCCTCATTAGGACACAAACTGTATTAACTTGTGTTAAAAAAGAAGAATGTTTCAAGAATCCTGGCTTCATGTTCTAGTTATTCTACTAAAGAGCACACAGTGACCCTGGACAAGTCTTTTTGCCTTTCTATCACTCAGTTTCTTCACCTCTAACATGCAAAAGGTGGTCTAGATTTGGATTTCTCAAAATTAATTTTGGCAGCAGAACCCTTTTCCCAAACAGAATCTTAGTAAACACCCACTACTTATGGAAGATGAAAGTGGATTTGTTCTAGGTAAGGCAGGGAAGGAGATAGGAATGGGCAAGGGTGAAGGGACAGAGGAACCTGTCCACTGGTTATGACTGGTTTCCCAGACAGTGTGATTATGTTCGGAGCACCAGTAAGAAATGTCTAGTACACTAAAAATATATTTGAAAACCATAAGACCAGAATACCCTTAAGGGGCCTTCACGTGTTAAAATCTGTCACTGGAACATCTTTTCATTTATTCATTCAACAAATATTTCCAGGTTAATCATCTGTAGGCCATCACTAACACATGGCCCTGGGGTGGCTATAAAGAGGAGAGGACCCCAGGGACCTTCACATTAGAGTCAACATGGTCTAGTGTGAGAAGCATGGCGTTTGGAGTCAGAAAGACTAAGGATTGTATCTTGGCTGCCTTTTTCTGAGCTATGTGACCTTGGGCAACTCACTAAACTTTTTTGAGCCTCTGGTTCCTCATCTGCAGAATAGGAATAATAACACTTCCATGACTGAAATATTGTGAGGATTAAATCAGCTGGCATTTGTGTGAACCCTTAGCACAGTGCTCAGCATGTTGGGACCCCCAGTAAATGTTGTTTTCCTTCCCATATTTTCCACAGTAAAATTTTGTGACAGTATCAGGTACCAGGAGAAAATTTAAAAATGTTGTTTTCCTTCCCATATTTTCCACAGTAAAATTTTGTGACAGTATCAGGTACCAGGAGAAAATTAAAAGTCATGGGAATTGCCTTGGCACAGACAGTCTAACTCCTTTACTTCAGAATCCTCTGATGAGCTTGCTTTTAGCAGTTTCGTAAAAAGAAGACCTCTGGGGAAAGGTGGAGGGGTGCAGGGAAGAGGGTGTTGTCCCCCAGAGACCACATCTCTGAAGCCACTCCCCATCACCACTTCTGACCAGCAGACTCTGTTATGCTTTGGAAAGGTTGCTCTGCATTGCTGTGATGTGTGACAGTCCCAGGCTTGCTCTGGGTACACTGTTTGGGTCTTGCACTCTGGCTCTTGAACTCCACTTGCTGCTTTCCCTAGTCCTCTAAGACTGTAGGTCTCAAACTTAAATATGTATCAGAATCCCTTTTAGGGGTTGTTAAGGCATTGAGATTTTGCTTCAGTTAATCTTGGGTGATGCCCAGGAACTTGCATTTCTGGCAAGTTCCCAGGTGATGCTGATGTTGCTGGTCTGAGGACTACACTTTGAGGACCACTGCTCTAAGGGATGGTTGCTCTGAAGCTCACCTCCTCCACCCCCCAACACTACCAGCTTACTTGCGTCTGCAGACTGATTATTTAGCTCCAGACTCCCCTGGTCTTTGAGTATTCACTCTTTGGCCCTAGGTCAAAAATATATTTTATTCATCTTCCTGGTACCTCATTCATGTGGCATCTCCCTGAGAGTCCTCCCAACACCTATTTCCCCACTCCCCTTGCCCAATAATCTTTCTGCTTACCTGGGTGAAGCTTCCTCTCCTCTCCCTGTGCAATTAACATGTTTTCCTCTACACTGCCTGCCTGGAGCAGCTCTATACATGGTATCAGCTCCTCCTCCCAACTCTTCTATACTTTTTATTTGGTTTCCTGATGGTGGGCTCTGGGCATAGACAAACCTGGTTTGAATATCAGCTCTGTCTCTCCCTAAAATGTGTGATCTTGGGGAAGTCACTTGAGTTCTCTGAGCCTCCGTTTTATTATTTGTAAAATCAGGCTGTGAAAATAAAATGCAATATCTGAAAAAGGGCCCTGTGCAGCACCTGTTACATAGTAAATGATCAGTAAATGTTAGCTTTTTTTTCTTCCTCTATTTTTCTCATGCCTTCCTACTTCAAGCCACACTACTAAGGAGTACATAGCATGTAAGAAGGCTAAAGCAATGTACAAATAAAGTGTTTCATTACTATAAATGGACATAGTAAGTAAGAGAATAGAGGTCTGTACAATGTGATGTAACATTTTAGAGTAGGAAGAGGATATTTTCAATGGGTGAGTGTCATTCAGAATAAGCCTCCTGAACGACTGAATGATATAATTAGGATTCTCATTCCTATATACCAAGCCAGAGACTAGAATGTCATCTGAGATTACTCCCTTCTCTCTCACTCTCTACAACCATTTCATTGATAAGTCCTGTCATATTTATATTTTACATCTTTTCAATCCAGCCAGTTCTCTCTATTTCCACTGCCATGGACTTGGTCTAAGCCACCATAATCTTCTAATTGGACCAGCATAATAGCCTCCTTATAATTCTTTATGACTCCACTCTTGACCCCCCATAATCTGGTCTTCAAAGAAGAGCCAAAGCTATTTTTCCCATACACAAAACTGGTTGTAAACACTTATTGCTTAAAATCCCCCAGCAATCCCTCCCTTATTGACTAAAGTTGGAATAATAATGAGATTAGTAAGACGCCCTAGTAAAGACGGCATTCAAACTGATGAAATATTTCATGTATGTGTGTGTGTGAATGCACATATGAAAATATTTTCAATATATGTCATTAAATAAAGAACAAGGTGCAGAAGAGTGAGCATTTTGTGATTGGTTATATATAGAGATGTAGATAACTCCATATACACACACACACCAACACATACACACACACACACACACACACACACACACACACATACAGACTTACATGAGAGAACAAGGAATACTTCTTCTGGAAATAACACAAAATATTCTTTTTTTTTTCATCATCTTTTAATATTACATGAAAATCTTGTTCAAGAGAGAAGGCCAAGTTTACATTAATGTACTGTTAATGTCAAATCCAATTCTTAATAAAACCTTATAGACAAATCTGTCTAGTCTTAATTAGCTTGATCATAAGGTAAGATTACATAAACCTTTTATAATTTTTTACAGTTTTTTGGGGTTAAAGAGCAGATCACTACTCCAAGGAAACCCCTGTTGTGGTTTTATTCCAATGTTCAATTTATGGAAAAACTGAATAACACCCCTTTAACTTTAGTCAATATTTTCACACACAGAATTTTTTACAAGATTAATCTTTCAAAACCTTCCACAGCTTGCTCAAATCTTTAGCTTTATCCTATCTCACTTAAAATAATCCTTTAACCCTCCATACTAGGCAAAAACCACATTTTCATGCCTTCTTATAATCTTACCAAAAACATATTCTACTTTCCTTTTACACCTTCCATGTAAAACTGTTTCTACAGTAGTCTCAATTACATATGTTACAATGTTAAGTCTTAGAAACTTACTTTTGGTGAAAAACCTGGTAAGTGATTTTAATCATGTACCAGGTGTGAAGCCTAGGACAGTAGAAAGAGTACAGATAGGTCTGACTCTTTCCAGCATAGCCAGGAAGCATGGCTAACTCTACATGTCCTCAAGATTTACCTGGAATCTAATAGCTCTAAATTAGGTAAATCGAACAGTTATCAAAAGTCAAAGAAGCAGTTTATGTAGTAAAAACATTGTCTGACCTGCCTAATTTAGAACAAATCTCTAAATTTTGAAGGCATTTTAATCAATACTCTTTACAACTTTATTTCTCAGAGATTACTAAAGCCACATGAACTAAACAGTGTTAAAGCTTATCTTTTTCTCATAAAATAGTTAATTTAAGCACTTATTATTATTATTTTTATTTATTAGTGTTTTTTGTTTGTTTGTTTGTTTTTTGAGACAGAGTCTCGCTCTGTCGCCCAGGCTGGAATACAGTGGTGCAATCTCAGCTCACTGCAACCTCCACCCATCCAGGTTTAAGCAATTCTCTCCCACAGCCTCTGGAGTAGCTGGAATTACAGCCGCATGCCACCACACCCGCCTAATTTTTTGTATTTTTAGTAGAGATAGGGTTTCACCATCTTGGCCAGGCTGGTCTTGAACTCCTGACCTCGTGATCCACCCGCCTCAGGCTCCCAAAGTGTTGGGATTACAGGCTTCAGCCACCATGCCTGGCCTAAGCACTTACTATTTTTAAGACAATTAATCAGAGCTCATTCATGTATTTTGAAAGCAAAATTTCACGCACAACACATAAATACACAGATGGACAGACAGAAGTAGATTTGGTCCAGTTTTAAGTTTTCTTTCACATTTTATGTCAAGTTTTGGATCCCCAAAAAGAGGGGAATGCTATGGGGACCTGACAGTGCAATGCTTTTATCATGCGTTTTACTACAAGGACATTCCCCAAAGCTGGTGGACAACCCAAAGCTAATTCGTTTATCCTGGATGGGAGTTTTACCTCTGGTGGTGGGGGAGTTCATACTTTCCAGGTGGCTAAAAGTATGCTTCTTTGATCCAAACATGCAAAGAACTGAGTATCCCCTCCATAACTTCCATTGGCCATTTCTGAAAGTATATTTCCCACCTAGTTATTACACAGCCAGGCTTTTTGCTCTCTCATAATGCAAAGTAATTTCTGATGCCTTCCAAATGCAATGCAAAACAGAATAGAGCCTTAGATTTTGAGAGGGATATATCTGCTTTCAATTCTTGGGATTCCATGAGGAAAACAGAGGTTCTTCCCAAAATGGTGTCTGTGGCACCTTCACTGTTTCTCCCAAGGAGTCCTATGCTGTCAGAATTCACCTTAGGTCCTTTCATGTGGGCATTGAAGGTGACAAGAAGATAGATGGGGGACATAATTCAGGCTGACTGAGAAGAAAAACAAAATCCTTGTTTTCAAAAAAATAAGACCCAGAAAGAAAAAAAAGCATAAAGCATAAATAAGATCCAGAAAGAAAAAAAAGCATAAAAAAAATTTTAAATATATGTATAGCTTGGTTGTCCGCTTTTAGTTAAGCTGACTTTTAACCAAATATCTTATTACCAGACTCCAGTCAGGACAAACGGTCAATATTTCCGGCTTTTAACCTTTACCAAAGATAACCTCCCAGGTGAAACCAATAAGCCTTAACTAAGGTTGTGACTTAACCACGGTGTACAAGGGATTTTCAAAGCAGTGGTAAGCAGTTTTTACAAGATCTAGAATTTCCAAAGGTAAGGGAAATTCAAGATAGGAAATCAGAAGTTTTTCATGAAGGAGAAAAGAATCAATAAAGGTCACACAAATGTCAAACCAGAAAGGACTCATTCCCTAAGCTGGAGATTGAACCTTCACCACTACCGTGAAAAGACAAAGCCTTAGCCACAAGAACTATAGCATTGGGCAGTCTCTGGTGGCTCTTCCCAGAAGCCTTTCAAAGGGTTTTTAACTGCCCAAGATAACTTATAGGCCTAAGTGTGACATGAACTGCAAAATTCCTGCCCTCTGGATGGTGGAGACCAAGAGAAAGTTACCCCCATGTGGTCACAAAGTGAAGCTCCCAAAGACATAAAACAAACTGAGAGGGAAACTTCATCAGTTTTTGTTTCAGGAACCTGCAGCAAAGCTTTTAACTGACCAGTTTGTCAGGCTGGCTTGAACAATGGGCTTATAATTGTTTTAGGCCCACATTTTCTCCTTTGGTACCCACCTCTCTATGACAGATGGACACAAAGTATACCAGATTTGCTACATCCTAAGATGCATCTCACAAATCCTTTTTCTCATCAATTAAAACCTTACAGAGGAGACAAGCAGTGACTTTTAACATTCACTCAACCAGCTTGCACAGTGAGAGTCTGAGGCACCAGAGAGGGAGAGTGGACAAAAAGAAAAAGAGAATGATCTTCTTGGGACTTGACCCCAAGCCAGCTTAGACCAGGGAAGGGGTGTGACCTGTCCCACTGCTGATCAGACCCAGATGGTCAACAGTGTCAGACCCAGTTGCTGATCAGATCCCAATGCTGATCAGACCCAGATGGTCAACAGTCATCCATGTCCCTCACGGATGTCTATTCAGGTGACCCAAACAAGTAAGGATTAGGAGAACAGAGGCAAAGCACCCTGAATGACAGAAAGGTTAGAAAAAGGAAAGGAGAGAGAGGAGGAGAAAGGAGAGGGAGAAAAGCATTGCCTATGGCAGGGTCAGGGAGGTGAGGTGCTCTAGGAGGCTAGAGAAAGACCCACCTGGATGCTGAATCCGAAGTTCAGGTGGCTTCTTGTCAGTTGTGAAGGGATCTTTTCTAGATGTCTCATCAGCTCTTAAATTTGCCCCTTTGGGAGAGGAAAAAAGCTTCTCATGTCCTATGATCCTGCACATGCCTAATCCTGTCACTCACAGCCATCACCAAAGAATGCAAGGCAGATTAATCCAAAGAGAATAGCCGTTAACATACTGTAGTGCCAAATCTATTTTTAATCAAGAGGGGCCTTACTGAGGTGGGCCTCTAACCCCCTATGTCTTAAGAGAGAATCTAAACTTCTTAAGTTTGGAAGTCCTAACTTCCTAAACTTCCTGAGTCCTAACTCTAACCCAAGTTCAACAAACATCTTGTCCTTTACTAAGAAAGGCCTTTAACCTCGTATGTCTTAGGAGGGACTTTAATGCTCTTAAATTGGGCCTCTAACCTTATTTTATCTTTTTACCTGCAATAAAATACACTCTACCACTTACCCAAAGTCAGCCAACTGGTATTACACAGACAATTTTCCTTTAGGTTGGAGGTCTCTCCAGTAGGGTCCCTTCGTGGTTTGTCATGGAATATGTTACTGGAAAGAGGTCCTGGTCCAGACCCCAAGAGAGGGTTTTTTGGATCTTGTGCAAGGAAGAATTCAAGGCGAGTCCACAGAGTAAAGTGAAAGCAAGTTTATTAAGAACATAAAGGAATAAAAGAATGGCTACTCAATGCATAGATTAGGGCATTCCTGAAAGCAAAAGGAGGAATGTGTCCACCTAAGGTACAATGCTTGCTTATTATACATAAGATAGCAAAGCAGAAAAATCATGGGGGAGATGTGCTCTACTACAAGGGCTTGTGACAAAGGATTGTTAATCTTTGTGTAACTACTGTCTTCCACAGGAATCTATATGACTATCTTTAAAGCAAAACTTATTCTTAAACTAAGAATGCTTTTGTTCTTAATATATTAGAACATCAGAACATTTCATGGGTCTCTTAAGTCCTGGCTCTGGTCAGTAAACACTAATAACTTGGCCTCTTAACCATAAACATCCTGTGACTGAGAATGCCTAACATCCTGGAAATGCAGCCCAGCGGGTCTCAGCCTCATTTTACCCAGCCCTGTTTCAATATGGAATTGCTCTGGCTTGAAAGCCTCTGACATTAAGACTTAGATATCTTTGAGTGTCCATTTTTAAGACTACTCTAGTGCCCTTAAATTTTTGATGGCGGTATGTATGAAATGGAAAGAAATTTAAGTTGAGGTTTCACGCTCTGATTCTAGGAATGTGGACCTGAGTAAATCATTTCCATGAAGTGTTTTTTGTGTAAATAGTGAAAATAAATAGTACGATGGAGTTTTTAGATGAAATAGAGTTAATCCTTGTTTTCATTTGTCTTGATAAGATTTGATTTCATTAGAAAACAGTGTCAATTTATTAACACTAGAGCCTAAATAGTAAAGTAAAGGGCTATGAACAGTGTGTGGAATTATACTGGTTAGAGGCTCTCAAAGACCTACATTCTTAGATAGTACAAATTCTTAGACATCTGAGATTTAGGTCAGGCAAAGTGGGGATTGGTCTAGTTCTTGTCCACTCTTTTCTTTTTTTTTTTTTCCGTAGAGAATTTACAAACTTACTAATTCTAGCCAGGCTTAGAATGGTCACAAAATGAAAACCGCAGTAATTAGATATGGGAGCAGAGGGCAGATCGCTGTGAAAAGGGAAAAAAAGAACATGGATTTTTGCATATGGAATTTCATGTCCAAGCTTGGAAGTGGCATGAATTATTTCCACACATATTCCTTTGGCTAGTACCTAGTCACTTAGAACAATCTAATTGCAAGGTATACTGGGATATGTAGTTTTTCACAAAAAGAGAATATGGTATTGATGAATATCCAACCAATACCTACCACAGTCATGGTACTACTTTACAGATGAGGAAACTTCTCTTTGATGATTAGCTTGATATTCTACAATAAGTGAGGGACTGAGGATACACGACCATGGAATAATGCCAAATTTGTTTCAATAATAATGCCCTTAGCTCTATACCTGTATAGATCATTGATATCCATGATTATTTTTGCTGGAGAACCCTTTCTATAATAAAAATGTTATAGAGAAGCCCAGCATGTAAAATATATCAACAGAAGTAAAGCATAGTGAATTAAAGTTCTCTATGGCCTAGTTTAGAAACATCAGCACCAAATGATCTCGATGAGCCATTCCAGTTCTGCCTCACGTGTTTCATGTCTTGATATCCTTCTATTTTTGATATGAGACAGAAGATTAAAGTCATGAATGCATTTCAGAACTGGGTGCTTGTGATCAACGTTTTCTGCCACAGGGCCCAGATATATAAGCGGTGCAATTTTAGTCAAAATCCCAGTGACACATGTGCTGAGCCTGAGGAATCTTTCCCCCACTGTCCACTGTCCATGAAAAACATTATCTCATTGTACAGGGCACACTCTGAAAACTTTCCCATTGGAATAATGTAAAGTAACTGAGAACTTTTTAATTTTGTAAAGTGCACTCTTCCTTTTAATTTACTTAATATAGAAATTTAATGTTCTGTAGTTTACTGAGCAAATAACATTGAAAGTATTTTAGAGTTAGCTTGGGAGCTCGCCTTTACTTGCCAGTTTGACTTTATTATTTGATTATCCAGATAAAGGCTAGCAGTAACAATGCACTCTTCCTTAAGTGGATCGGAGGGGTGTCTCTTGGCCATTACCAATCCTAAATATAAGGAGAAAAATCACACAAGAGTGATTTGCTAATTTGCTCATTAGTCCCTTAAGTAAGATGCTTAATTCTCTGGACCTAGGTTTTTATGGTTATACTTTACCAGAAACCTCCTAACCTTGGAGGCTGGCAAATTCTGTGATGCTCCATTCATTCAAAAAACACATACTTAGGACCAAATATGTGCCAGATACTGTGATAGATGCCCAACAGACTGGCCCAGAGTCCTTAACTGCTGCTCTTTGGTCCCATGACTTATACCCCAATAAAGGCTTCCTCCACCACCCTCAGAGCACTTCTTCAGGCACTCCCTCCTAAACATACCTAACCAGCTTCTGATCATCAGAGCAGATATTTCCCCTTAAATTTTGGCCTTGGCATTTTACTTAGTTCCTTGCTTCCTGGTACTATTTTATCCTGGTCTTAGACAATGGTTCTTAGACCCAAGCTCACAGATATGGACCAGCCTCTCTACTCTCCTGCCTGGGCAGGCTCTACAGACCCTAGCCTGAGCCAAAGATCTGGGCCCCCACTTGTTTTGGAAAAGATGTGCGACAAATATGTAGTCATGAATAAAACCCATCTCTACTCTTAAAATATAAATAAATGAAAGGTGTGTAAGAGATAGAATTGACAGGACTTGGAAACCTAATAGATTTTATGAAGATGAAGGTAAGAGATACTTAGGAAGATACCAAGGTTACTTCAGGTTACATGGAGGAGTTGGTGTTTAAACTCTCTCTTAATAAGGAAATTTTAAATATGCAGAGGTGGCATAGAAGTGTGTTCCAGGTTAAATGAACAGCATGAGAAAGTGTTTAGAAGTTATGTATTCCATATTCTCTTGAGGAATGTCTGGCCATTTCCTATTGTAAGAACCTTTGACTTCCTTTTAAACTGACGAACAGACTGTTTTGTTTTCCTCCTCCTATCTCTCCATTACTCCTCTAAGGTTTTTAAAGATAGTTTAAAATAGATGCCTTAGGTTTTCATTGCAGAAATTTGATCAGCCTTTTATTTGAGTAACTAAACTTCAATAATTTGGGCAATTTAACTGATTCAGATTGAATATCACACTAATAATTAACTTGTTTTCTCCTCCTTCCCATCACCCACAGGAGCCTGATGGATCATTAACAAGATTAGAGACAGAGGGTGATCTTGGTGCATTACTGGTGCTCAGTAAATGTTAAGTAATGGTTGAAATAGGGCCCAGTGGAGATTGGCACTTTGCAGTAGAAACAGAAGCTCACAAAGTGTGCCTTTGCTGATGATCAGGTTTTACAATTCAGAGAAGGCACAGACTATCACTGAAATCCACATGCATTTATAGGAAAAAATCTAATGAATAATCCAGTTTGTAGCTAGATGAAAGCCTATGCTATGTAGAAAGTTCTAAATATCATAGTTGCTGCCCTGGGGGATTCACTTTTCCTCCTGTTTGAAGAGCTGTAGGCCACCAAAATGAGCAGGTATAGGAAATAAGGATGTGATGACCAGTGGATTACTGGGCACACAAGTGTTTTGCCCAGAGCATTCTTTGTCCTGCCCCAAAGTGCTCCCAAGAGCCAGATTCCCATCTGTTAACTGACAATCCTGACTGCCAATATGAGGGCTAACTTTGCCAAGCAGGAATTGTATGGTGTTAATGGCTTTGAGTAGAGCCTTGTGCTGCCTGCTGGCAGGGAGAATCCTGTTTGATTCTAAAGAGCCCAAAATTTATACTTTAAAACATATTTTATTTGACAGCCAGAATCTAATGAATCTGATTTCATCTGTCTGTCTGCAGATCTCTGCTTGAGAATATCAAACCTTCAGTAAAAGAGCTCCTCACAGTTTATAAAACACTTTTCCTATCAGTTACCTTATTTGGTCCTTATGACAACTAAAGGAAGAAGGTAACCACGTGTAGGTGCTTTACATGCCATCTCATTTAATCTCTGAAGTCTTACAAGGTAGAATTTTTAAGTTCCCATTTGCAGATGAAGATCCAGGACACCGAGAAGCAAAGTACTTGCTGAACTTTTTCTTGAGATGAGTAGAAAAGCTAATGGGATAGATATTAATCCTGGTTTCAAGTGTATTTTTAGTCTCAAGATTGAGAGTCATATCCTCTGAGCACCTACTTAATTGTAAAAAACTCTACATGTTATTGAATCTCTAAACCATCTTATGAGGTAGATACTATCATCCTCATTTTACAGATTTTTTTCATTTTGCAAGCATTTATTGAGCACCTGCTATATTCTAGAAACTGTTCTAGGCACTGGATAAACACCTTCAAATAAGACAAGCATGATTACTTCTCTTGTGAATCTTACTTTCTAATAGGAGGAGACAATAAATAAATATAAATGCTTAAGATGTACAAAGTATAGAAACTGAGGCCCTTCTTTAGATTGGTTGATCATGGGAGGACTGATGAAACATTTAAATTAAGAAATGTCAAATGTTAAGAAAGACCCAGTTTTAGAAAGATCTAAGAGATTATAATTGTAAGCAGAGAACAGTAAATAAATACGTCTTAAGGGGAAAATAAGCTTTGTGCCACCTTGTGATGATTCATTTTATGTGTCAACTTAACTGGGCCACCAGGCGCCCAAATATTTGGTTAAACATCATTCTCAGTGTGTCTGTGAGAGTGTTTCTGGATAAGATTAACATTTGATTCAGTAGACTTAGTAAAGCAGATTGCCCTGCCCAGTGTGGGTAGATCTCATCCAATTCACTGATGCCTGAATAGAACAAAGACTAAATAGAGGGAATTCACTCTCTCTGCCTCTAAGTTGGGACACTGGTCTTCTCTTGCCTTGGATCAAAGTCAGACTGGAACTTATACCATAGGCTTTCCTGATTCTCAGATTTGCAGACTTGGACTGGAAGCAAACCATTGGGTCTCCTAGGTCTCCAGCTTGCTGACTGCAGATCCTGGGATTTTCAGTCTCCATAAATGTGTGAGAAAATTCCTTATAATAAATACATATTTTATGTATCATATTGGTTCTTTCTCTCTGGAGAACCCAGACTAACATATACCATTTAGGAAAAAAGAACACACAAATGTAGTGGGAGAGTAGTGACTGATGGGAAGATAAGTCTAAAATGAGATTGAAAAGTTAGGCAAGGCCGATTTCATAGGCCTTTGTAGTCCAAGATTTAAAAGTTCAGATTTTAGGCCAGCCACGGTGGCTCACACCTATAATCCTAGCACTTTGGGTGGCCGAGGCGGGCAGATCACAAGGTCAGGAGATGGAGACCATCCTGACTAACAGGGTGAAACCCTGTCTGTACTAAAAACACAAAAAATTAGCCGGGCATGGTGGCGGGCGCCTGTAGTCCCGGCTACTCAGGAGGCTGAGGCAGGAGAATGGCGTGAACCCGGGAGGCGGAGCTTGCAGTGAGCCGAGATCGCACCACTGCACTCCAGCCTGGGCAACAGAGCGAGACTCCATCTCAAAAAGAAAAAAAGTTCAGATTTTATTCTACATGTGTTAGGAAGCCATTAGAGTGTCTTTAGCAGTGAAATAACACAATCTGACTTATGTTTACCAAAAAAACTACCCTGATTAGTGTGTGGAGAATGAATTATATACAGAAAAGATTAAAAGACCAGTTAGAAAACGGTTGCAGATGAGAAATGGTGGCTTGGATAAGAGTGATAATAATAGAAGTGAACAGATTTTGAATATATTTTGTGGTTGTGTCAACATGACTTGCTTAGGTGGGGTTTGAGAGAAAGAAGAAATAAAAAATGACTCACAGGCTTTTGACCTGAGCAACTGAGTGACTAGTTGTGTCAGTTACTGAAATGGAGATGGCTGTGGGAGAAGCAGATTTTGAGAATGACATATCAAAAATTCTGTTTCGGCTATATTAAGTCTAAGATGCCTATTAGACAATAAAGTGTATATGTCAAGCAGACAGTTGAATATATGTCTGGAAACCAGTGGCTGTGTGTATTCAGAGATTAAATGGCTTACCAAATGTAACAGAAAAATTGGTGGAGCTGGTTTATTTGACAAGAACTCCAAGCCTTCCCTAGCTTCAAACTGGAATTGACTATCAGTTGGACATAAAACCAGTCTCAGCAATAAAATCTGCCTCTGGTAGGAATTTCTTTTGCCACACTTCCCTGTCTTCCCCTGGACCCCTCTTTGTCCCTCCACACATGGCTATAAATGGAGTTTTAAAATGCTTTCTCTGGCTGACAGTCTTGCTATATTGCCAAATAGTTGGTAGGGGATCTATGAGCCTAATTCCTAGGGAGAATCCCTTGTGACTATAATGGTTCCACTTAATATAATATCGAAGACCGTGGGCTTCAGATTCATCCTATGCATTTAATTTCTGACCATATGATTTCATTAAATCTTAACTCAAAAGTCTCTGCACCTATTTCCTAGTTTATAAAGTGTGAATGCTAACACTTGGATTAGCTGTGACAGTCTATGTAGTTCTTAGTACCTGCCATTTGGTAAACATGGATAACTATCATTAATAATAATGATTAGGTAGTAATATTTCTGGCACCTTTCATGTTAAATCTTTGAGTGTGATTTCTTGAAGTGTCATGAGTCAATGAGTATGAATATTTTCAAGGATGTAAATTGCCAAATCACCTTCCAAATTTTTAGTTTCAGAAAAGAGAAGTATAAGGTAGTTTGATATAGTAGAAAGAGGCCTAGACCTGGAATCAGAAGGAACTAGATTTGGGTTCTGGTTTTACTGTGTTCCCTTTCACTTCGTTATGCCTCAGTTTCCTTACCTATGTACTTAAGTAACAGTACTTGCCATGCCAGTTTCCATGCTTACTGTACAGGCTTTTCAGTATGGAATGGAAACGATGTGTATGAAAGTACTTGAAAACTCTAACAGCTTGCACAAGACTTCAGGGATGGTTATAATTATAATTATTACTCATGGCTACACAAGCAACAGATGATAGTGGCTAGACAGAATTAAACCTAGACTTCTTAACTTGTCTATTTCATTACATCCTGAAACCTGGTGAATTGTTGGAGACTGCATCTGCTCTTAGTTTGGGAAGCCTGTGGTTATCCAGGCTTAACCAAAGTTCTCTGGGGTCAGATTTTATGATAGGCTTTTATAAATGGAAGTCCCACAAATTTAAATAGTGGTATTTTTGCAGTTGGATTGAGTTGACCTGGCCAAACTGAACTAGGAGGGTTAGCCTGAGTCCTTTCTGTCATTTTGACCATCACATTCCTGGCCTTGAAAAACCCAGTCTTTAATTTTAAATTTATTATAAGGACTTTAGATATGTTGAATTAGATAAATCATAATCCTTGTTTCATATATACTGTCATTATTGACATATTTATGACCCTTTTATTTGTTTTTTAAATAATATAAGACTACTCAAGAACCCACCATAGAATCCAAGGAAAAGAACATTACCAATAACTTAAATCATTCTTTTGCTCCTCTGAATAATTATCCTGAATTTTATGTTTTTTAGTTTGTTTGTCTTTTGTTTTTGTTTTGTTTTTTGGGGTTTTTTTTTTTTTTTTTTTTAGACAGAGTCTCGCTCTGTCACCAGGCTGGAGTGCAGTGGCGCGATCTCGGCTCAATGCAACCTCCGACTCCCCGGTTCAAGTGATTCTCCTGCCTCAGCCTCTCGAGTAGCTGGGATTAGAGGCATGTGCCACTACGCCCAGTTAATTTTTGTATTTTTAGTAGAAACAGGGTTTCACCATGTTTGCCAGGATGATCTTGATCTCCTGACCTCATGATCTGCCCACCTTGGCCTCCCACAGTACTGGGATTACAGGTGTGAGCCACTGTGCACAACCTTTTCTTAAAAAATTTAAATTCTGGGATGCATGTGCAGAACGTGCAGGTTAAACAAATTTACAAGAAAAAAACAACCCCATCAAAAGTAGGCAAAGGATGTGAACAGACACTTCTCAAAAGAAGACATTTATGCAGCCAATAAACATATGAAAAAAAGCTCATCATTACTTGTGGTTAGAGAAATGCAAATCAAAACCACAATGAGATACCATCTCATGCCAGTTAGTATGGCGATCATTAAAAAGTCAGGAAACAACAGATGCTGGAGAGGATGTGGAGAAACAGGAACGCTTTTACACTGTTGGTGGGAGTTCAAATTAGTTCAACCATTGTGGAGGACAGTGTGGCGATTCCTCAAGGATCTAGAACCAGAAATAGAATTTTATGTTTTTAAAATAGTTTTTTCAGGTACATATGTATGGTTAAATAATATTTGGCTTAATTTTCATTGTTTTGGAGCATTGTAACATCAGTATAATGTAGTAATTACTCTTCTGAAACTGGCTTGTTAAACTTGATGTTACCGAGATTCACTTATATCATTGGGTTTTACTATAACTGATTTTCCCTATGAAATATTATTGCACAGTGAGATTATTCTATACTAGTGTTTTGTTTAAAATCCTTGGCAACAATATACAGGAGTGGAATAGATGGATACTTTTTCTTTCTCCTACTGTCCTTTCTTGGTTTTGGCATTAGACTTATACAGACTTTATGGAATAATGAAGTTTTCCACCATTTTCATTCTTTGTGGGTTTCTGCTCCTTGAAAATTGGTTATAACTCACCTGTGAAATAATCTGGCCTGGTGTTTTATTTGATGGGAAGTTTTAAATTCCTTATTAATTGTCTTTACTAGTTATTTGTTGATTCAGGTTTCCTATTTCTTTTTAAATCTAGTTTGGTAAGTTGTATTTTCCAAGTAATTTGTCCATTTCTTCCATTGAACTCAGAAATGTTACCATTCTATACCGAAGAATTTTCACCTGTAAGACATGCCTTCATCCTGAATAAGCAGACATTTTCAAAAGGCCATTCAAATGTGGGCAGAGGTCAGGAAAGGAGAAAAGCAACCAACTAACAAATTAGCCTCCCTCCTTCCTTGCCTCTTTTTCTCCTAGACAAAGCAGCCACGCTGTGCTGGGGAACCACCTCTGCCCTGGTCAGCTTGGACTCTCCAAAGCCCTCAGGCTGGAATGGCTGAGTCGCCCAAAAAGCAAAGGTGGTGGCCTGCTCCTCCACGCCGGCACTCCTTCCCAGGGAGAGATCAGAGCCATGTCTGTAGAATATGGGTAAGGGTGGCTAAAGGCCTTGACTGGGATGTCCTGAGAAGGAATGAATTGGGTTCCACTTAAAGAAGCAGTCTGGCTATGTTTTCTAAAAGGTTCAGTGCTGTGCTGCGCTGCGCTGCGCTGCGCTGCACTGTGCTGTGCTGTGTTCGCTTCCACACCCAGACCGTTTGGACTCTCTGAAGCCTGCAGGATAGACTGGTTGAGTCGTCCAAACAACAAAGGTGGCAGCCTGCCCCCTCCTGCTGGGCTTTCAGTCTGAGGGAGAGATCAGAGTATGTCACTAGAATACAGGCCAGGAGACTGGAGGCCAGGCTTGGAGGCGCCCCCCGCCCCCTCTGCCCCAGTAAGCAGGAATGGAACAGGGTCTTGCTTAAAGAAGCAGTCTGGTAAAACAGACGTTTTGGTAAAGCAGCTGTACTGTGTTAAGGGGATCCCTTTCTCTTCTGTACTATTTGGACTCTCCAAAGTCCGCAGGCTGGAATGGCTGAGTCGTCCAAACAGAAAAGATGGCGGCCTGTCCCTTCTCCTGGAGGTTTAGTCCCTTCTAAGGCAGGCACTACCCTGTGTCCAGTGGTTGGAATTCCAAGCCAGTTGGTCTTATCTTGTGAGGTGCTGTGGAAGTGGGGTCCGCAAAAGGATGCTGCTTGACCCAACCCACTGGGTTCAGCTCCCTTCCTAGAGGGTATGTGCAGACCTCCCTTCTTGCCTGAGTTGCAGTCACCTTTCTCTGGAATCCTGGGGTGGGAGTAAGTAAACCTCCTGGGTCTCTGTGCATGCCTGAGTAGCAGCTCTGCCAAGACTCCACACAGCTCTGTGTGTCAGACCCAAGACCCTGGTGAATTGGGTTCATGAGGGAATCTCCTGAACCAACGGTTGCAAAGATCTGTGGGAGAAGCATAGTTTCCTGGGGTCACACATTCACTCACTGCTTCCCTTGGCTGGGAGGGGGGGGTTCCCTTGTCTCCACATTGTTCCCAGGTGGGCCGTCGCCCTGCCCTGCTTTTCTCTGTTCTCCATGGGTCAAGTTGTTTCCCTGGTCAGTCCTAATTCAAGTATCAGGATATTTCAATTGAAGGTGCTGAATTTACTCACCCCTTTAATTCCTATCCATGAGTGCCACCCACAGTAGCTGCTTCTAATTGGCCATCTTGGCCCCCTCACCCCTTTGCTTCATTTCTGAACTTTATTAATTTCTATTCCAAAACACTATTTTATGTTTGTAATAATATTCAGCAGTGTCTCATGTTCTAAAAGGAGAAGGCAAGATACCTTTGAATTTTCATTTCCTTAACTTTTCAGGGAAGATCATAATATTGACCTGCCTTATGAGCATTAGGATTAACTAACACTGTACTTTGAAAATGTTAAATACTATAGAAGTGCTAAATAACATTATTAGACTTGGAGCCTAAAAGACAAATGAAACTCCAAACTTCATTTAAATGCTTTTATATCATGGGATTTTCTTTTTTTCTCTCAGAAGAATTTTATTTTATTTTATTTGAGACGCAGTCTCGCTCTGTCACCCAGACTGGGTGCAGACTGGAGCGCCATCTTGGCTCACTGCCACCTCCGCCTCCCAGGTTCAAGCAAGTCTCCTGTCTCGGCCTCCCAAGTAGCTAGAATTACAGGCGTGCACCACTATGCCCAGCTAATTTTTGTATTTTTAGTAGAGACGGGGTTTCACCATGTTGGCCACGCTGGTCTTGAACTCCTGACCTCAGGTGATCTGCCCACCTCGGCCTCCGAAAGTTCTGGGATTACAGGTGTGAGCCACCATGCCTGGCCAAAAGAATTTTAAAGGAGGTTATGTAGCTACATTTTTGCTTCCAAATAGGAAATATCACAATGAGTATAAAACACGGATGTCTAATTTCCTCACCTTTCTTTTCATTCTGTGTTTTTCATACATTCATTCAACAAGCATTTTCTGGTTGCCTCTTTGTTGACAAGCATGGAGCAAAGCACTGCAATGCAGTCATAGTCTCTGACTTATGGGAAAGAAAGATACATATGTTCTCAAGTAAATATATATAAGACAGACCCTGTGATATTATGCAGATGCAGAGTGTGAATGTAGAGAATTATCACATTCCAACTGTCAGTATATTTCCATGGTTGATGAGAAACTCAGAAAGATTTCACATACCTAGCATTAATGGGCTACACTTGAAAGATTAATAGAATTTTGATAGACAAAGAAACTAGCATGAGGAATGTTCACATGTCCTTTTTTTTTTTTTAAAGACAGGGTCTCACTCTGTTGCCTAGGCTGGAGTGCAGTGGTGCGATCTGACTCACTGCAACCTTCACCTCCTGGGTTCAAGAAATTCTTATGCCTCAGCCTCCCGAGTAGCTGGGACCACAGGTGTGTACCACCCCACCTGTCTAATTTTCGTATTTTCAGAAGAGATAGGGTTTTGCCATGTTGGCTAGGCTGATCTTGAACTCCTGACCTCAAGCAATCCACCTGCCTCAGACTCCCAAAGTGCTGGCATTACAGGCATGAACCACAAAAAAATGTGCCTGGCACATTTTTTTTTTTTTTTTTTTTTTTTTGTAGTCGGGAGAGCTATAGCTTAGAGAAATTTTTGTTTTCGGTTTTTTTTGAGATGGATTCTCCCTCTGTCGCCCAGGCTGGATTGTAGTGGTGTGATCTTGGCTCACTGCACCCTCCACCTCCTGGGTTTAAGCAATTCTCATGCCTCACCCTCCTGGGTAGCTGGGATTACAGGCGTGCACTACCATGCCCAGCTAATTTTTGTATATTTAGTAGAGACAGAGTTTCACGATGTTGGCCAGTCTGGTCCTGAACTCCTCACCTCAGGTGATCTGCCTGCCTTGGCCTCCCAGAGTGCTGGGATTACAGGCGTGAGCCACTATGCCTGGCCACTTAGAGAGATTTTAAAACTGGTCCAGAGTGATGCAATAAGTCAATTCATTATTCAGATTAGTAGTATAGAAACTTCTACTAAATGCACATGTATCATAATTTTTAATATGATTATTAAGGAAATTGAGATCCTACACTAAGATGGCCCAAGGATAGAGGGCACTGCATGCCATGCAGAGATAATATAAACAAATAAAGGTCCCTGGAATATTGAGATGGGATAACAGGAGTTGGTTTGTGGGGAAGGGTGAATGGCTACTCACTTTACATGAAGTGGAAGGTATTAGGGAATAGTTGGAACTAAAATGAGATAGGTAAGCACATGGACTTAAGGGACTTGAATGAAGTTTCTGTTATGTTGAGTGTGAGGTGGTAGCAGAATGACCAGGTGGAAATTGTTAATGGATAATTGAAGCTACAACTCTGATTGCTAGTGAAAGGATAGCATTATTTGGGAGTTATTAATATAGAACTGACATCAAATGAAAATAAATGAGATCTCTGCAAAAAAGAGAGGACCAGACCCCATTAATAAAAGTTTATGGCATGTTAGCTCAATGCAGTTATTGGTTTATACATGAGGAAACCAAGACAAGAAGAATGAATTTGCTTAAAATTACCCAGTAAATTAGTTGCAGATTTGGAACTAGATTCCATGTTTCTTCATTCCAGCGCCCTCTTCCCTTCCACTAGTACTTATTTTAACCAATAGTGGTATTATTCAATAGAGGACTGTAACTGCTCAAGTGAAATTGAAACTTGAAATGGAAACCAAAATCATGAATAGGAAGAGAATATTGCCTTTTTTATTTTTTATCATTTTCTGTCTAGCAATTCTTAATTTCATCTTGGAAGGCATGGCCTCAGGAGATCAGGGGACTGCAAATTCCCAGGTGATTACACATGGGCTTATTTCTCTCTCTAGTTCCTTTCACCTTTGGTTTGTTGTTAATTTCCTTTCTTGCAGGACAGTTTGCTGAGAGACATTTGAGCTTATAGCTAGGGAATATTTGTCTCCTTTTTCAAAACAGAAATGTGTCTTTTTTTTCCCTCACCTATTGGCGAACCCTGTCCTTAAAACACCTGTGGCTTATTTGCCAGGATATTGCCTTGACATGCTGCCTAATCTATAACTCCCTCTTCCCATATCATCTCCCACCAGTAGCAGAGAAGTTAAGTTCAGTTTTAACCACTGTTTATTAATGACTGTTGCTATGGTTTGAATGACTGTTTTCCTTCCAAAATTCATGTTGAAATTTAATCTCTAATGCAACCATATTAAGAGATGTGGCCTTTAGGAGGTGATTAAGTCATGAGGACTCTGCCCTTATGAATGGAATTAGCACCTCTATAAGACAGCTTGGGCTTGAATGGAGCACTACCTTGCTTTTCTGTCCATTCCACTATGTGAAGACATAGCCTTCCTCCCCTCTGGGGAATGCTGCAGCAAGGTGCCATCTTGGAAGCAGAGAGCAGCCCTCACCAATTCCAATCTTGTTGGGGCTTTGGTCTTTTATTTCCCAGCCTTCTAAACTATGAGAAATAAAGCTCTATTTTTTTATACATTACCCAGTCTCTGATTTTAGTTTGACAGCATGAATTGACTAAGATAATAGTCTGCTTTGAACCCCAGGATTCAACTTACTTTAAATGAATACTTTCGATAGCCTAGTTTGTTTAGTAAATTATGCTCATCTTGCAAATAAGAGAACTGAGATGCAGATAAGAGGTGATGTGACATGATTATGGTAGACAAAATAAGAGGCCTCCCAAAATGTCCATGCCCTACTCTCCAAAACCTTTGAATGTGTTACCTTATATGGCAAAGAGACTTTGAAGATGCAATTAAGGATTTTGAGATAAGAAGATTATGCTGGATTATCCAAGTGCATCCAATATAATCACAAGGGTCCTTATAAGAGGGAGACCGTAAGGTTAAAGTCAGAGGAGACATGATGAGAGAAGCAGAAAGGCCAGAGAGAGAGAGAAATTTTAAGATGCTCTGCTGATAACCTTAAAGATAGAAGGAACTACAAGCCAGAAATGCAGGTAGACTCTAGAACCTGGAGAAGGCAGAGAACAGATTCTCCCCTAGAGCCCCAGAAGCAATGTAATAATGTCAATGCCTTGATTTTAGAACTTCTTACCTTCAGAACTGTAAAATAATAGATTTGGGTTGTTTTAAACCATTACGTTTGTGATAACTTGTTATAGGAGCAATAAGAAATTATATAAAATGTCATACAGCAGGTATTTTTTCCAGTAATTTCTCTTTTTCCTAATGTAAAGGATGCTTCCTTATGCTCATCTAACTGACCCCTGCCTCATAACTTGACACTGTTGATGATTTCTTTCTTCATGACTCTATTCCCTTCTTTTCAAGATACCATATAATCCTTAATCTCTTCCTTCTCTCATTCTTTTTTGGGTCAGTTATGGGTTCCTCCCCATTTTATTGCATCCTAAATATTTCCCTATCTTTTCCTTTTCTTTAATTATTTTCCTTCCCTTCTCTTTATACTATCCCTGGATAATCTCATTCACCCTCATGGCTGATTCCCCAAAATGTCTCTCCTCTAAGCTTTAGGCTACCTATTCAAGTATCCCCTTGAAGAATTAACATCATGACAGGGAAAATCTTAAACATAGCCCTGGATAAAAGACTGATAATCTTCAAAAGTACAATAGATATGACCTTCCAATAGAAATGGTAGAAGTCAGAAGACAATAAATTGGCATCTTTAAAGTGCTGAAAAGGGAATTTTAAAAAAACCTAGAAATTCTATTTCTAGTGAAAATATCCTTCAAAAATGAAGATAAACAAAATCTGAGAAAATTTATTGCTCGCAGACCTGGACCACAAGAAAGACTAAAGGATGTTCTTCAGGCTAAAGAAAAATGATCCAAGGTGAGTTTTAGCAGTTTGACTATGAAGTTCCATATTAGTCCATTATCAAACTACTATAAAGAAATACCTGAGACTGGGTAATTTATAAAGAAAAGAGATTTAATTCGCATGTTGTACAGGAAGCATAGCAGCTCCTGCTTCTCAGGAGGCCTCAGAAAGCTTTCAATCATGGTGGAAGGCAAAGGTGGACTGAGAAGTCTCCCATGGAGGGAACAGGAGCAAGAGAAAGAGAAGGGAAGTACTACATGCTTTTACATGATCGGATCTAATGAGAACTCACTATCATGAGAATAGCACCAAGAGCATGGTGCTAAACCATTCATGAGAAATCCATCCCATGATCCAATCTCTTCCCACCAGGCACCTTCAACATTGGGGATTACAATTGAATATGAGATTTGGTGGGGACACAGATCCAAATGATATCAAGTTCCTAAGTATAATTTCCTTTGTATTTATTTTGCTTTCAATATATGGTTTCTTGAATTGGTTATTAAATGTCCTTCATAAATTCTCAAAAATTCTCAGAACCGCAGGAAGAAATGAGAAGCAATGGAAATGGTAAAAATATGAAGAAAAGGGATATTGATTGTTTTAAAATAGTGGTAATAATGACTTCTGGGTATTACAACATGGGTAGAAGTTATATATTTGACAGTGGTAGTGGGAAAGGTAGAAGGGAGTTAATGGGATTAAATGATCATGAGATACTAACACTTTTCCTTAAAAGCAGACATGCAAAATGTAATGAGCTGCCACTAAAGATTTTATACTTTCCTGTTTGTAAGTTATCTTCATTAAAAAAGAAAAACATAGGCCGAGGAGAGCGGATCGCGAGGTCAGGAGATTGAGACAATCCTGGCTAACACGGTGAAACCCCATCTGTACCAAAAATACAAAAAGAAATTAGCTGGGCGTGGTGGCGGGTGCCTGTAGTCCCAGCTACTCAGGAGGCTGAGGCAGGAGAATGGCATAAACCTAGGAGGTGGAGCTTGCAGTGAGCCAAGATTGCACCACTGCCCTCCAGACTGGGTGACAGAGCGAGACTCCGTCTCAAAAAAAAAAAAAAAAAAAAAAAGAGAAAGAAAGAAAGAAAAACATGAAAGTGAAAGAGTGCTGATATCTTAAGATAAAAGTTATGAATAAATTCCTTGAGATTATTTGTATAAGTCAACATGACAATATTCCTCCTTTTACCTCTCCATGATCCTAATATAAGGCCTGTATGATCATTGATTTGCTCATTCATTCAACATGCTCAGACTACGATGTGCCACTCACTGTGATAAACACCGGATATATATAGATACTAAGGCGAATATGTTAGAAGTGTTCAGAAATGTATAGATTATAGTGGGCAGTGAAGGCTTCTGAGTGGAAGAGAAGCCAATTGGAGCTGACATTTAGAGATTTCTGCAACAAACACATTGGTGAATGTAAAGATGGAGGAATAGTGTCAGATGCTGTGATTTTCCCCTGGTTCTATGCTGCTGAAGGTCACTCCTATATACCTGCTTTTCTAGGACTCGCTTTCTTTTAAGGAAACAAATTCAGTACTTTCTAATGCCCTCTAAACATGGACATTTGGGAAGGCAGTCTTGGTGACAAGAGGAAAGGAATGGTTGATTTTAAAAACATCTTTCTCCCTCTGATATTCTAATAAAGTAAACAAAAGTGGCCTCCGTTTTTTTTTGTTTTTCTTTTTTTTTTTTTTTTTTTTTTTTTTTTTTTTTTTTTTTTCTTCAGAATAACAAGTTGTAGGTCAGGCTGCTGGAGAGAGCGCCAAGCTCTGTTGGAGAATTATTCAGAATGCCATGAGAGTGCTGTTCTCTGTGCTGAACCCAATGCAGTGAGCATGGGCTCATAGCCAGGGATTGAGATGAATTTTCTGTTGTTAAAGTAGCTCTGAGGTAGTTTCTCTTTTTTTCTTAAGAAGACATTCTCTGGTGATTAATGCTGTTAGACAGAAATTAGTTTTGGGGTTAATTTACTTTGCTGCAGATAGGTATCTTTCTTAAATTGACAATAGGTTGTGATGTTTGGACCATATAGAAATTCAGGATAAGAAACACTGAATTATGAAAGTCATTTATTCATTAATTTGTTTAACTAGCGTTTACTGGAATCCTGGTCTGTGTCAGGCACTGTGTTAGTTATTGGGGATATAGATGTAATTAATTATAGTTTTGACTAATTCTATTTCATAGACAAAGACTTGCAAGGAAAAAGCAACTAAAATATTAGAATTCATTACAAACTAAATGTTAAGAGAGTACAAAGGAGAAACTAATTCTATCTGAGGCTATCCATAGATGGCTTCCTCTATGGGTGTCTTTTGAACTGGATCTAGAAGTAGTAGGAATTTGCCAGGCCTTAGGGGCCTTTTTCTTTTCTTTTCTTTTCTTTTCTTTTTTTTTTTTTTGAGGCAGAGTCTCACTCTGTCACCCAGGCTGGAGTGCAGTGGTGCGATCTCAGCTAACTGCAAGCTCCGCCTCCCGAATTCACGCCATTCTCCTGCTTCAGCCTCCTGAGTAGCTGGGAATACAGGTGCCCACTGCCACCTTAGGGGCCGGCCATTTTAAGTGATGGAAACAGCAGGAGAAAAGTCATGAAGACTTAAAAATGTCCTGTGTGGCTAATCCTAGCACTTAGGGAGGCTGAGCAGGGCAGATTGCCTGAGCTCAGGAGTTCGAGACCAGCCTGAGCAACATGGTGAAACCCCATCTCTACTAAAATGCAAAAAATAAAAATAAAAAAATTAGCTGGGCATGGCAGCATGTACCTGTAGTCCCAGCTACTCGGGAGGCTGAAGCAGGAGAAGTGTTAGAATCCAGGAGGCAGAAGTTGCAGAGTTGAGATTGTGCCACTGCACTCCAGCCTGGTGACAGAGCGAGAGACTCCATCTCCAAAAATGACAAAAACAAAAATCTCCTGTGTGGCAAAGTGTGGGCACTCTAGAACATAGGGTGTGTGTCAGGAGTTCGTAGGGTGTAAGAATTAAAACTATAAAGTGAGATGGAAGTCAAATGTGAAAGACCTTGAAAGTCATTGTAATGGTGGACCATCTATAATGAGTGTGTTTACAATCAAAAATGTTTCTCTTATCAGAGTTTTAAGCATTTACAAAGCAGTTAACTGCATAAAATTATGCAACAAACCGTAATTTTACAATATAATCCCAGTTAAAAATTCATTTTAAATTTTATTGTGAGAAATTAAAAAATGTAGGACAATATAAGAAATTTACAAAAAATACTTGTTTCCCACCCAGAATAACAGCCACTAATATTCTGTTATATTTGCTTCCCATTATCTTGTTTTGAGAAAGGAGTCATTACTGATTGATTCCATTTTCTCAGGATGCTGCAACAAATTATCACAAACCAGGTGACTTAAAATAACAAACATTTATTCTCTCACAGTTCTGTAGGCCAGAAGTCTGAAGTCAAGGTGTTCACAAGGCCACATTTGCTCTGGAAGCTGTAGGAGAGATTCCTTCCTTGCCTCTTCCAGCTTCTGGTGGCTCCAAGCATTCATTAACTTCTTTAGCTTTTTGGTCACAGCACTCCAATTTCTGCTTTCCTCCTCACATCACCTTTTCCTTTTTTGTTTTTTTATAATGACACACTGGATTTAGAGCCCACTGGATAATCTAAGATGATTTCATCTCAGAATCCTTAATTACAATTCTAAAGACCCTTTTTTCAAATAATATCCACCAGTTCCAGTGATTTGGATGTGAACATAAATTTTGGAGGACTGTCATTCTGACCTACTACATAGCTAAAATGTCTTTTGTTTAAAAAGAGTCTAATTTCTTATCCCCACTCACTGAAGATGATGGTACCTTCTTGTCCATTTTCATATATCATTGGTTTTCATCCATATGCAATCGCCTGGTATTTTTTCACTGTGTGTATGGTTTTGTATTTACAAAAATAACATCATCCTATAAAAACTATTGAAATTTGCCTATTTATCACTATGTATGTTTCTGAGAACTGTGTCGTTTCAAAAACCAAAACTAGCTATGCTCTAGTCTGTTCCCCTTAATTATTTTTCATTAATCAGGAAAGGTTTGGTTCCCCAAATCTCAGTTATTTAACAGAGCAATGCTCATTTCTTATTCCTGCTAAATAACCAGGATTAACCTAGGTTGGTGGTATGCTCTGCTCTAAAAATTTACTCAGGGTCCAGGCTAAATACGTTTTCACCATTTCTGTAGTACACCATCTGAAAAATAAAACCTCCTCAATCACAACAGTGGGAGAAAAGAAAGCTGTAGGGTCTCACATAAGCAATTAAATGTTTCAGTGCAGAAGTGTCATTTCCATTCATAAGTTATTGGCCAACAATAATCACATTACCCCACCTGAATGCAAAGGATATGTAGAAGTATGTTCAGAAGGAAAGGAGAACTCAGTATAGTGAGTAATAGAAGTCTCAAGCACTTGGCTATTATTCCATCATATGAACATAACATATTATAAACCCTTTCTCATATGGATGGACATTGAACTAGTTTCCAGTTTTTCTGACATTGCAAATAATGCTGCATTAAGCATTTGCATGTGGTAGTTTTTACTCATATGTGAGCATTTCTCTAAGTCATATACCTAGAAGTGGGATTGTTGGGTCATAGGATATATACATTTTCTATTTTAGTGGAGGCTGTCATATAGTTTCCAAACTGGATTATTAGTTTACAGTCTCACTGGCAGTATATGAGAATACTGTTTTTCATATGTTTTGACTAGCACTTAACATTATCATGCTTTTTAATTGTTATCAGTTTGATGAGTAGAAAAGGGTATCTCATTGTTTTAATTTATGGTTCTCTGATTATGAGATTTGACATCTTGATTTATTTATTTTTGTTAATTTAACTTAGAAAATGTTTTTTGAGCGCTTGCTATATAACAGAAACTTTTCTAGGGTGTAAGGATATAGCATTAATCCCCAAGTTCAGGCAGTAAATCTGGCCCTGGGATGTGGTCAAAGGCAGGGAGGACCAAGTAGGTTCTGTAGGTCCTAACAGATTCAAAGTGGAGGTAACCTCAGAGACTGCACTAGTGAGTAAGATTATTTATGCTGGTATAAGGTTTGGCTGTGTCCCCACCCAATTTTCATCTTGAATTGAATGCCCACATGTTGAGGGAGGGACCTTGTGGGAGGTGACTGGAACATGAGGGCTATTTCCTCCATGCTGTTCTCCTGATAGTGAGTGAGTTCTCACTAGCTCTGATGGTTTAAAAGTAGCACTTCTACTTTCACTCTTTCTCTCTTCTGCCACCTTGTGAAGACATGCCTTGCTTCCGCTTCCTCTTCTGCTATGATTGTAAATTTCCTGAGGCCTCCTCAGCCATGCAGAACTGTGAGTCAATTAAACCTCTTTCTTTTATAAACTACTCAGTCTCAGGTAGTATCTTTATAGCAGTGTGAAAATGGACTAATACACATCCTAAGGCAGAAGTTGTTTACTTTGAGTCACACTCCTCAGAGTCACTTCACCTCCTGTTTGGGGTGATAGTGGTGAGGGGTGTCTCTCAGTTTATTGAAACCTAGCTAAAGCTAATTTAGATTCCTATTTCACATCCTATGGAAGTCTAAGCTCCTCCAAGATTTCTGTGAAGTTTCCTTGGAGGAGATCTCGCATTTTCATAGTTACCTTTGGCTCTAGATTCTTGCTTGTGTGTACTGCCCCCGTTTCACACTACATTGAATTAGATGTAAAAGTCATTTTCTTCTTCTCTGTACACACTGTAACAGATATTGCTACTTGTCTACTTTACTGTTCATTCTCCTCTGCTTCCTTAATAGCAAAACCCTTGATTTTAACTGTGTACATCACTCTCTGAACAAAGACTGCAGTCTCCATACTCTCTTATAGCTAGAGAAATGTCAGCATATGTGTTATGGTTTAAATATTGTTTTTTTTTCCCTCCAAAACTTGTTTTGAAATTTAATTACCATCTGGGCATGGTGGCTCACATCTCTAATCCCAACACTTTGGGAGGCCGAGGTCGGTGAATTGCTAGAGCCCAGGAGTTCAGGACCAGCTGGGCCACATGGTAAAACCCTGTCTCTACAAAATATACAACAATCAGCTGGGTGTAATGGTATATGTCTGTGGGCCCAGCTTGAACTCAGAGGTTGAGGTTGTGGTGAGCCGTCTGTAATGGCACCACTGCACTCTAGCCTGGACAACAGAGCGAGACCCTACCTTAAAAAAAAAACAGAAAGAAAGAAATTTACCACAGTAACAGTATTAAGAGGTGGGACTTTTAAAAGCTGATTAGGCCGTGAGGGCTTCATCCTAAGTGATGAGATTGGTGCCCTATGGAAGGATGAATTTAGCCTCCTCTTTCTCTGTCTTCTTCCGCTTGCCTTCTGCCATTTGATGACTTAGCAGGAAGGCCCTGGTTGGAACTTTGATTTGAACTGTGAGCCAATAAATGTCTGTTCATTATAAATTACTCAGTCTCAGGTATATTTGTAGCAGCATAAAACAGACTAAGACTGTATCTATGAGTTTTTTGAGAAATTGGTATTCTTAAGGGAGGAGTCACATCCTACTTTGTACCTTTCTCTTTCCTGTAGGCTGGGATATGGACATAATAGCTGGAGTTTGATCAGCCATCTTGAACTAGGAGGTAGCATAGTAAGGATAATGGATAGAAAAATAGAAAAAGACTGAGTTCTGGCAATGGTGGAGTCACCACACCAAGCCTAGAGTGCCTAATTCCAGACTTCTTGTACATGTGAGAAAAATAAACTTTTATTGTGTTAATGACATTGTAACTTTTTTATGTTTCTCACAAACATACCTATTTTTAATTTTTATGTGAACATAAGTCTCATGACCTGGTATGATGGTGAAACGGGTTTAAAGTCATGTGGGTCAAATAGAGTTTAATTCATACCTTCATTTTGCCATTTATTGGCTATGCAGATTTGAACATGTTAGTTGTAGTTTCAACTTAGCCCTCTGTAACATGAAATAGAAATGCTGGTATTATTGGATTGTCATGAGAATGAAATGAGATCATGCATATAAGGTGTTCAGCATTGTACATACATATTTCATAAATAAAAACTTTAGTATTATCTATTATAATTAGAGCCAGTCTAACCCTGTCTTTTCCCCAAAATCAAGTCCAGCAGGTGAAATGTTGTCATAGCCTTCCTAGGCAATTGGAATGTAACTCTCCTTTTATTCTTCTCTTTCTGGATCTTGATGCAGTTCATTAACCCTGGGCAAAATGGAAAAAGTAGATAGAATCACATATCACAAGGAAAAATTCATTTTCTATAAGCAAGATACTTGTAAGATAATGCATTTCTAAATGGCTCATAAACACAGCTCCATATATAGGATGAGACTAAGTAAGCATAAGAGAGTGGCCTTATAATCTAGTGCTTAAGAACAACAACCCTACAGCCAGATTGCCTGCCTTTCAGTTTGGCTTCATAACTTTCTAGCTCTTACCTAGATACTTATACTATTTTACCTTACTTTACACTATCTTATAAGCCTGCTTTATTTTCTACTTGACACTACATTCTAAATATTTGTACACATTAAATGTTTTTTACTAGATTCTTTTAAAGGAATTCTCTGAATTCTATCTGCCTCAGTTTCCTACCCTTAATGTTACTATGAGAATTTAGTTAATATGTATAAAGTGTTTACAATAGTGTTTAGCATGCAATAAGCCCCTTGTGTTTGCTATCATCATTGCCCTCATCATCATCATCATCATCATCATCTGCATTTAAATATCCCATATGTTGTATTCCTGCCATAAACTAATGCATTTGTGTTTTGTCCAAATATTAATATTGGGATGAATAGAAGCTAATTTCTAATTCTCAAAATAAGAATAAAAATATTTTATTCTATTTTATGGTTTAGGAAACTAAAGTTCAGGAAGACTAAGTAACTTACCCAAGGTTACATAGCTATGTAAGGGCATATGTAGAAATCATATATTAAACATAATAAGCACCCAATAAGTACTATTAAATAAAAAGTTAAGATTTTATCCTAGGGCTTTGTGACTTTTAAATGTACTTTTCTGTCACTCTGCAAAGTTGATTAAGAAGCTCTGTCTTTAAAAAATTTTTGTTGGCTAATCCGTTTTCTCATATTTGCCCAGTGGCACTGAGGAGCTATGGAAATGCAAGAGAATATGATTTTATAATTTAAAATATTAAATAATTGACTATTTTGGTAATATGGTTTTAAAGGATTTTCAAATAAAGAACTACAAAGTGAAATAAAATTATTTCTACACAAAACCCTCATAAGAGCAAGACATATACAGTAATTATAATATTAGTTGAAGCTGACATCTTTACAAAGTTCAGTGTTATACTATCCTGTATTAAAGATGTTAGATTTTTGAAAGGGGTGTTTCAAATGTCTCCTCTTAATTATCACTGTGTAACTGAAGCAACACACAGACTTCCTGCCTGCTCTTTCATGTCTGCTTGGATTTGTTTGGAGACTGATTTTTTTAATTTGCATTGAGTCTTCTATATTCACAGGAACAGAAGTCCAGAAAGGCTCTAGCCATTGTTTCATTGTATAATTATGGGGACCTCTAAGCCTATTTCCTACCTCCTGTTAGTCCTGAATATAATGTCTTAGTAGAAGTGAATGTGCTTTGGGATTTTTCCTTAATTCTCAGTTCCCTTTATAATGATGATGATGATATATTAATAATATTAAATATTTATTGATCACTTATTCTAGAACAGACATGTATTAAATACTTAAATGCTTAATATTCATTGTCTCACTTATTCCACAAAATATTCACATTTGACAGATGTACAAACTGAGGCTTAGAAAGGCAAAGTAAATAGCTCAAGGTGTAGTTAGGATTACTCCAGAAACTTTTATCTGAAACACTACATTATACTTTTCTTATCACAAAACAGCACCTATTATTTGTAGAAATCATTGAAAATGTAGATAACCAAAAGACGAAAACAAAATCCAGTTCATAATCCGATTTAAAAATACGTAAACACAGTTAGCATGTTGGTGTAATTGTACTTTTTCGTGTTTCTCCATACATAGATATAAACAGATAGATGGATGACAGAGATGTATAGAGACAAAAATGTAAAAATGCCATATATGTTTTTTCTTAATAATTAGATAAAAGGATACAATTTTATAAACCTGTTCTATTTTCCACTTGACAATACATCCTAAATTTTTTAATAGACATTAAATGTTTTTTTTCTAAGATACTTCTAAAGGAATTCATTGTTTGAATGCATCACAGTTTATTTTACCTATCCCTTAGTTTGGGATAATTACGTTCCATAATAAACAGTGATATAAGCATTTTTGTGTTCATCATGATTATTTTAGTAGGACAAATTTCCAGATATGAAATTGAGATTATGTATATTTAAAATACCTTTCAGACATGTTAATAAAATGCCCTCCAAGTTCTTCCATTTTATACCTCCTCCAGAAATGCGTAAATATGCCAATCTTTCTGATTGGTATCAACATTAAATAATACTCTTTGCTTAATTATTTAACTTTCTTTACTGGCTTTGCTAAACTTTTTAGTAAGAGTAATGACAATTTATAGTGTAGTTTTTATATTATTTTCTGCTTTGCAACTCTCATGTTCATTCTCTCTCTCTCTCTCTCTCTCTCTCTCTCTCTCTCTCTCTCAGTAATTGAGTAATTGTGATGATTTTCTTTTCAGTTGTGAGAGCTTTTTTTCCTAACTAATAGACTTTTCATCAAGCAGTTTTTGGTTTACAGAAAAAAATTGAATGAAATGTACAGATGTTTTGTTTACCCCCTCACCACTCCTTCAATTTACTCTATTGTTAACATCTCGCATTAGTGTGAGGCATTTGTCACAACTGATGAGTCAATATTCATACATTACTATTAAATGAAATCCCTTGTTACATTAGGATTCACTCTTTGTGTTGTACATTTTATGGATTTTAACAAATGTATGATGGCATATATCCATCATTACAGTTTCATACGGAATAACCGTGTCAATGCCCTAAAAATTCCCTGTTCTCCACCTGTTCATCCCTTTCTCCCTCCCGTCTCCAAAATCCCTGGCAACCACTGATCTTCTTACTGTCTTTTATAGTTTTGCCTTTCCCAGAATACCATATAGTTGGAATCATGTAGTATGTACCCTTTTCAGATTGTCTCTTTCACTTAGCAATATGCATTTAAATTTCTTCTATGTCTTTAAATGGCTTGATAGCTCTCTTCTTTGTAGCACTGAATTATATTTCATTGTATAAATAGATGCACCACAGTTTGTTTATCCATTCCTCTATTGAAGGACATCTTGGTTGCTTCCAAGTTTTGCCAATTATGGATAAAGCTGCTATAAACATTCATGCACAGATTTTTACATGGACATCAGCTTTCAAATCATTTGGGTAAATACCAAGGATCATGGTTGCTGGATCATAGGTAAGAGTACATTTAATTTTGTGAGAAACTGCCAAATTGTCTTCCAAAGTAGATGTACTATTTGGCACTCTCATCAGAAATGAATTAAAATTTTTTTCATATGTTTATTGGCCGCATTAATGTCTTCTTTTGAGAAGTGTCTGTTCATATCCTTTGCCTGCTTTTTGATGGGGTTGTTCTTTTCTTGTAAATTTGTTTAAGTTCTTTGTAGATTCTGGATATTAGCCCTTTGTCAGATGGATAGATTGCAAAACTTTTCTCCCATTCTGTAGGTTGCCTGTTCCCTCTGGTGATAGTTTTTTTTTTTTTTTTTTTTGCTCTGCGGAAACTCTTTAGTTTAATTAGATCCCATTTGCCAGTTTTGGTTTCTGTTGCCATTGCTTTTGGTGTTTTAGTCATGAAATCTTTGCCCATGCCTGTGTCCTGAATGGTGTTGCTTAGGTTTTCTTCTAGAGTTTTTATGGTTTTAGGTCTTACATTTAACTCTTTAATCCATCTTGAGTTAATTTTTGTACAAGGTGTAAGGAAGGTGTCCAGCTTCAGTTTTTCTGCATATGGGGTAGCCAGTTTTCCCAGCACCATTTATTAAATAGAGAATCCCTTCCCCATTGCTTGTTTTTTGTCAGGTTGTCAAAGATCAGGTGGTTATCAGTTTCTGAAGCCTCTGTTCTGTTCCATTGGTCATATATATCTGTTCCATTGTTCTAATATACATGCTGTAGTCTTAGTTGGCAGTCTGAAGTTAGGTAGCATGATTACTGGTCATTTAGAAAAAAACAATGCAATACAAACGCCATAATTAGATACCATTCACGGCAGTTAGAATTGGCGATGCATTAAAAAATCATGTGTTTTTTTGATGATGGAGAGGATCTGGAGAAATAAGGAAACGCTTTTTACACTTTTGGTGAGAGTGGTAAAATTAGTTCAGTCATTGTGGGAAAACAGTTGTGGTGATTCCTCAATGATCTAGAACCAGAAATACACTTGACCCAGCAATTCATTTACTGACGGTATATACCTAAGGATTATAAATCATTCTAACTATAAAAAGACACATGCACACATATGTTTATTGCAGCCACTGTTCAACAATCGTCAAAGACTGGAACAAACCCAAATGTTCATCAGTGATAGACTAGATAAAGAAAATGTGGCACATTTACACCATGGAATTACTATGCAGCCCATAAAAAAGATGAGTTCATGTCCTTTTGGCAGGGGACACGGATGAAGCTTGGAAACCATCATTCTCAGCAAACTATCACACAGGAACAGAAAAACAGAGCACTGCATGTTCTCATCATAAGTGGTGAGTTGAACAATGAGAACACATGGACACTGGGTAGGGGAACATCACACCAACTGGGGGGTCGTCGTTGGGGTGGTGGTGGGCTAGGAGGAGGGATAGCATTAGAGAAGATACCTAATGTAGATGATGAATTAATTGGTGCAAGCAAACCCACCATGACACATGTTATACCTTATGTGACAGAACCTGCACCATTCTGCAATCATGAATCCCCAGGCACTTAGAGTTATAATACAAAAATGCAATATGTAGACAATGGAACAGAATAGTCACTGCCTCAGAAATAATGCCCACACATCTACAACCATAAAGATCTTGTACAAACCTGACAAAAACCCAATGGGGAAATGGATTCCCTATTTAATAAATGGTGTTGGGACAAAACTGAGCATACCCATATGGCAGAAACTGAAGTTTGGACACCTTCCCTTACGAACTCTTGTACAAAAAAATTAACTGCAAGATGGATTAAGAGTCAATGTAAGACCTTAAAAACCATTAAAAACCCTAGAAGAAAAACCTAGGCAACACCCATTCAGTGACATAGGCCATGGACAAAGACTCAGACTAAACACCAAAACAATGGCAACAGACAGTCAAAATTGACAAATGGGATCTAATTAAACTAAAAGAGCTTCTGCACAGCAAAACAAGTCTCATCAGAGTGAACGGCAGCCTACAAAATGGGGAGAAAAGTTTTGCCCAATCTTCCATGCTGACCAAGGGCTAGTTTATCAGTGAATCTACCAAAAGAACTTAAATTTTACAAGAAAACAACAGCCCCACTCGAAAAGCGGGCAAAGGATATGAACAGACACTTTTCAAAAGAAGACATTACTCATGTGGCCAACATATATATGAAAACGTCATCATCGCTGATCAGTTATATGAAATGCATTATATCAAAATCACAATGAGATACCATCTCATGCCAGTTAGCAATGGTGTCATTAAAAAATCAGGAAACAACAGATGCTGGAGAGCATGTGTGAGAAATATGAACATCTTTACCACTGTTGGTGGGAAGTGTAAATTAGTTCAGCCATGGTGAAAGGACCTGTGTTGAGTGATTCATCAAGGATCTTATGAACCAGAAATACCACTGACCAGCAATTCCATTACTGGGTATATTATACCTAAAGATTATAATCATTCTACTATATAAGGACATCATGCGACAATATGTTTATTGCAGCACTGTTCACAGTAGCAAAGACTTGGAACCAAACCCCAGATGCTCATCAATGATTAGACTGGATAAAGAAAATATGGCACATATACACCATGGAATACTATGCAGCCATAAAAAAGGATGGAGTTTTTGTCCTTTGCAGGGACATGGATAAAACTGGAAACCATACTTCTCAGCAAACTAACACAAGAAGAGAAAACCAAACACAGCATGTTCTCACTCATAAATGGGAGCTGAACAATGAGAACACATGGACACAGGGAAGGGAACATCACACACTGGGGCCTGTTGGGGGTTGGGGCACTAGGGGAGGGATAGCATTAGGAGAAATACCTAATGTGGATGATGGGTTGATAGGTGCAGCAAACCACCATGGCATGTGTATACCTATGTAACAAACTTGCATGTTCTGCACATGTATCCCAGAACTTAAAAGTATAATTAAAATATATGTATATATATATAAAAGAAAAAATAAATGAATTAAAATTCCTGTTGCTCTACATCTTCACTGGTGTTTGGTGTTGTCAGTGTTTTAGATTTTGACCATTCTAATGTATGTATAGTGATATTTCATTTTTGTTTTAATTGGCAATTCTCTAATTGACATATGATGTTGAGTATCTTTTCATGTGTTTTTTTTTTTGTCATCTATATCTTCTTTGGTCAGGTGTGTATTCAGATTTGGTCAGGTATCTATTCAGATCAGATTGTTTAATTGGGTTGCTTATCTTTTGTTTGGTTTTAAGAAATTTTGTATATTTTGTTTACCAGTCCCTTTTTCTGATATATTGTTTTTGCAAATATTTTTTCCCAGTCTGTGACTTCATTTTCTTGAGTAAAAGCTTTTTATATTAAGTAAACTAGTTCCTTTTCAGTTTTATAGAATTGGATATTGTCTTAGTCCATTCCTACTCCTATAACAAAATACCTGAGACTGGGTAATTTATAAAAAATAGAAATTTATTTATTGTAGTTTTAGGAGCTGATAGTTGAAGGTGCTGGGAGGCTCAGTGTCTGATGAGTTCTCTGTCTTTGCTTCCAAGGTGACGCCTTGTTGCTGCATCCTCCAGAGGGGACAAATGTTGTGTTCTCACATGGCAGAAGGGAAGGAAGGGGTAAATGCACTCCCTCAATCCCTTTTATAAGGCACTAATCCTATTCATGGAGTAAGCCACCATGGCCTAATTGCTTCCTAAAGGTGCCACCTCTTAATACTATGGTATTGGGGATTAAGTTTCAGTAAGAATTTTGGAGGGAGCACAAGCATTCAAACCATAGCAGAAATTTTCTCGTTTTATTATTGCTCTTTCCTTTTTTCTATAGTATTGTTGATATTTAACAGTTTTTATTTTTAAATTTTCAAATCCATAATCTTGTATTTGGGACTTATTTCAATTAATTTCTACTGGTTAGCAAATGAATGAGTTTTTCAGGACTGTCTGTACTGTTCCGTTTTATAGCTATTTTTGTACCAATAGTCTAACAATATTAGAATATTGTTTTAACCCCTAGAGATTTGTAATATATTTTATTATTTGAACATAAGGCTCCCTTTATTACTCTTTTTTTTAAAGGATATTTTACTGTCCTCTTGGGTTTTGAAAGATGATACCTTTATATTCTAAAATATCTTTGAAATTTTATTGAAGTTGTGTTAAATCTATAGAATAACTTGAACAGCTTTACATATTACAATATTAATTCTTTGCATCCAGGAACATGGAGTGTCTCATCTTTTTTTGGTCCAAAGTAGAGTTTGGATAGCTTTATTTATGTAAATGCTTCATTTTTGTTATGTGAATTTGGACGTAGTTTTTATTTTTGTTGCTATTAGGCATAAAGTATTTTTATTATGTTTTGGAGCTGGGTGTAGATCCCATATGGGGAAGCTATTTATTCTTATGTAGGTTCCATTTAAATCACAGGTTTTTTGTACACATTTAAGTAGTGTTTCTAGGAACTGTATGTGGCATTCAGTGTCCTTGCATATCTCTATATTCTTCGTTTGTAAGGGACAATGAGAAGGATTGAAAAAGATCTTGAAGTCATAAGATCTGAAACCACCTCCTACCACTTTCTCTACTTCTGTGGCATGGTAAAACATTTAAGGATCATTGAGCCTCAGTTTACTAATATGAGAAATGAAATAACCATGTGAGGAACAGACGAAAATAAGGATTGCAATTTATTTATATCAACTATAGTACCATGTGATAATACTGATCACTATCTATCACTAAGTCTTGGACTAAATAATAATAATTTTTGTTATGCTCACAACAATTAGTAGGTACTATTAGTATGCCAACTATACATGTGAGAAAATAGAGGCTTAGAGAAGCCTTGGAGGCAATATAGCGTAATGGTTGGTGATGAAGGTTTTGGAGCCTGGCTGCCTGGTTTAAATCCCAACTCCCCAACTTATGCACTGTATGACTTTGTACATATTACTTAACATCTCTGATCACCAGTTTCCTTATTCCTAGTTTCGGCAATAATATTAATATTGTATACTACAGAAGTACTTTTTTTAGGTGTTTTCTTTTCTTTTCTTTTTTTTTTTTTTTTTTTGCTTAGAATAATGCCTGACACATAGAAATTGTTCAGTAAATATAATCCAACTTCACAGCGAGTTTTCTGCTGCCTCCTTTGAAGACAGAAATGCTGTAACAGTCTTAGAGAATAATTTGATAGCTCCTAGCTGAAATGATGCTGTAAATTGGGGGATATTGATCAGTGAATGCCTACTTCATAATGCATACCAATCAAAGGTCATCTATGGACCTTTCTTATTAAATTTGCAAACATTATGTTAGGACATATTATATGCCACAAAAAGACATGCTCCTTGTCCTCAAGGAGCTCATAATCCAGTGAGAGAAATGGATTATAACCAGACAGTTAAATCACAGTCATTCAAACTATGAGAGAGGCAAGTGTAAGCAGTGGAAGCAGAAAGGAAGGGTTTCTAACCATGGCTTACAGTCAGGAAAGACTTCCTACAGAAAGGTGATACCAAAGTTGAGTTATGAGGATTACAATATAATTAGCCAGGCACAGAGTTCAAAGAAGGCATTTTATGCAGAATAGCACAATGAACTATTTTTTCCATGGCCAAATTAGAGCACAGAAATGGAAGAGATTAATCTGGAAAGGTATGCAGGGAAGATCATCTAGGGCACAAACAGCCATGTTAAAGAGATTAGAATTTGTCTTAAAGACAATAGGAAGCCATTCAGGGGGGTCAAGAAGGGGTGAGACATGGTGAGATTTGTGTTCTTGAGAAATCGTCTTTGCCCCTGTATGAGCATGCTGAGGCTGTTAATGGAGACCTGTGGGTCTCCTGTTCAGGGAACATCTATAAAAGGAGAAAAACTCCTCTCTGGTTTTGTTACTAAATTGGATTTTTAAAATAATGACACAAAGACCCTTGTCTCATTGTGTTTTAATGCCACATATCTATGCTATTTTTGTTTTGTTTGATATCCTTGATATAACATTGCAGAAAGAAATGATCATTTCCCATTTTACCAATTAATGAACAGAGGTCTGCTGAGATTTAATAACTAACACAGGTCACAGAGTAATGACAGAACTGGGATTCACACCCAGGTCTGCGTGACTATGAAGTCTCTGCTCTTGTACTTTTACTACATCTACTGTTATGGATTAGATAAAAAATTTTACTACCAAACTTTATTTCTGGGGAAGAACAAAATTGCCAAAGGAAGGTTGGTAGAATAACATTTGCCTTCATTACATGATAAAAAGCAAATTGTCAGCAAAGGAAGGTAAAGACAGAAAGGAAAGTTGCATGCTAATATCTTTCAATAATATAGAAACAAAATATTAACAAATTGACATCAACAAAATGTTAACAAATCAAGTTCAATGATGTATGAGAAGAATTATACATGGGGATTTATTCTAGATATCCAAAACTGACTCAACATTAAAAAATTAATGAATGTACCAGATTGACAGGCTATGGAAAAAAAACTGACAAAATTCAATACCCATTCATGATTTAAAAGAAAAAAAACTCAGAAAATTAGGAATAAAAAGAAATTTCCTCAACTTGATAAAGAACATCTACAGAAAACCTCTAGCTTACATTGGTACTTAATGGTGAGAAATGGAATGTTTTTTCCTCAAGATCAGGAACAAGGAAAGGATGTCTCCCCCGAAAACTCCCATGTAACATTGTAAGTATGGGAAGTCCTAGCTATTGTGACAGGACCAGAAAAGGAAATACAAGGTATACAGTTTTGAAAGGAATAAAAAGCAAGTTGTCTACTAAAATGAACAAAATGTTTTACCATCTGAACTAAAGTAATATCAATTGTAACTAATTTCATATATTGCCATACTATTTACAACATGTTTTCATTGACACTATCTTATTTGAGCCATTGAGTTAGATGAGACAGATATTTATTTCTCCACCCTAAAGAAGAGAGGTAGTTAATTTAATCCCCATCTACAGTAGTAATGTTTAATAGTAAAGCCTATGTAATCAGATCTTATTTTGAGTCCCAGTCTACCACAAGCTGTGTTACCTTAGGCATGTTATTAAACCTTTAGACATCTTTCCTCATCTGTAAAGGGAGGAAAGTAAGATCCATTTCAGAAAATTTGTTTCAAGTAACAAATGATATTTCAATCCAGACATCTCATATACTAGCTTTATAACCTATGCCAAGTTACTTACAATTCTAGCCTATTTTTTCAACTGTGATATGGGAATATTGATACAGCCTACTTTTGGATTTTGTTTTTTAGGAATAAACTAGAAAATGTGTGTAAAGCACTTATTATGGCCTGTTACACAATAAAGACTTAGTAAATGGCAATGGTCATTGTTACTGTTGTTGTATCCATTGTTTCTGTTTGATGATAAAGCAAGTAACTGAGGGAAGGGTGTGAGCAAAAGAAGAAGGATCAGAAGAGTAGAGAAGTCAGGACCCACACACAAGTGGCTAGATTACAGAGGATTATGAATGTCAGACTAAGGCAGAGAAGACATGGAAGGTTTAGAACCTTGGAGGAAAATGATTCAAAGAAAGTTTCTGTCGCTGCTATATGCCAACGCAGTCTTCGTGGAGATTAAGCTCCCATGTCAGAAAATTTGTGAAGAGTTTAGAACTCCAATGATGTATTCTTGCTTATAATTTCCCATCAAGTTTTGCCCTCTGCTTTTTCCCAGACAGCCTATTTTCAAGAAGGAGGAGGGAGGGAACGAGGGAGGGAGGAAGGAGAGGCCAGGCACCCCACAATGATCCAGGGCCACTGGGAGGCAGTGCCAGCACCTGCTGTTGTTCAGGGAGTAAGATGCAGCCCTGATTTAGCATGATTACTGCTGAAAGTCCTTGGAGCCTGGCCAGCTTGTATCCTTCCTGGGGTTCTTATTTTGCAATCTGTTTGCAAATAGAAGGAATGTTGCCAATTTGACTGGGGCATAGAATCCAGCAGAGATGATGATGGTAATAACTCTGCAGTAGCTGGGCACTGAAACCATCAGGGAACCTTGGGGGAGGGGGGAGATCTGTTGCTTTGAATAACAGTTCTTGGCCCTAATGCCCTTAGGGTGATAGGTGGGACTTTCAGCCCATTCTCCCCCTGGGCCAGCATCTGTTCCTTGGATTAAAGAAAAGACTGCCATTCTCTACAGAAATAAAGACCTACTCGTTTGGTATGAGCAAAGTTGTCCCTGGCCCAGGTCGACCTCTTCTGACAGGGCAAAGAAGTAGTAGAGATGGACAGGACCCTGAAAGGAATTTACAGAAGTGTGAGCTTTGCCATGTCTGTGTGTTACTGCTTGGAGAGGCTGGCTCAGGATGCCAGGTTAGGCTAGCAAATTCAAAGGCAGACGTTCCTGCCTACACAGCAGCCTCCTGGCCGGAAGTTGGGGGTGGATCCAGATGGGAATCATATGCCTGTGCCATGTGTGTTTGCATTGAAGGTGAAAAGAATCTCATGGCTGACAACTTTCTTAGGGCTCTGTGCAGAACTCACAGCATGAGGAGTGAGGAAGCCGCTAGGGTGATTCTGTGCCTTGAATTTTAGGAAATCATAATAGTCTTAGGTACTTGGACTGAACCTGGGCCTGTCATCTAATTGGATGTCAGATTAGGAAACTGGACCACTCAAAAAAAGTCTACTTTTTCTTGTCACATGAGGAAAAACTGTCCGATGCCACTGTTTTATGCTTTTTCAGTTTCCGTCCTTCCTTTCCATTCCAAGAATCAAATTCAGTGAATGTTTAAGCACCTACTAAATGCTATAAACCAAGTGCTACAGGAAGCAAGAGTCATTATCTTCATCTAGATAAGAAACTGAGATTGGTCACATAGCTAGTAAGTGGCAGAATCAGTATTCTCTATTCCACAGCTTACCTCTCCAGCTTCATCCCTTGCAATTTCCCTGGCATATTCTACATTCTAGCTGTATTGAACTGCTCTTAATTTCTTGAGCACTCTTTCTTTAACCTGTGTTTTTCACACAGACTTTTCTGTCTATAACTCTCTCCTGCCTCCTGGCTTCTCACCACTCCTAGCTTCCTGCTCTCAGTCTGTTTTTGAATAAATCCTACTCATCCTTCAGATCTCAGCACAGCTATTACTAACTTCAGGGAGCTTGTATCTGGCACATAGTATGAACTCAATAAATGTTTTAAAAATACGTGAATGAAGCAAGATTCTCTTGGCCAGATGTGAGACAATGGAATATAAACTAGGGATCGACAAAAATGAGAAAAGCCAGAAGATGGAAGTTACAGTTTGGAGAAATTAAGCTAAAGGAATGAGCTGCTTTGGATTTATGGAATGCTTTTGGCCTTGAGCATAGGCAGAGAAGGAACCATTAAAAATGCTGACCAGCCAAGATATTTATGATAAGATATTGGATCTTTTTTGACTTTAGGTTCAGATCTAATATGGAGTCTAATGTACCACTTGGTTAAAAGGTCCTATTATCTTCTGCAAAAGCAACAACATATTTTTATAGAATCTTCACTGCATTTATGACATTGACTGAAGTTGCTGCTGACAGTGTTGACACAGAAGAGCCTCTGCCTTAACTAAGTTTATCTCCCAAGGACTTATTCCTTTACATTCTGGCAGCTAGGTACCTATTTTTCATGTTGATAAACCCAAAGTACTCAATTCAATTTCTCTGAGGGTTTTATCCTCCTATCTTCCCACTACAGGCAACTCACAGGGCCATGACCTTTTCATGGGGAAGTTGTAACATAAGAATATTTTAAAATCTCAGAGTCACAGACTGTTAGAATTATTAGAGACCTTAAAAATCATTTAAACATACTCCTAACAATGAGAATGAAGTCACAGAGAAAGTAATGGTTAATTAACTAGGGTCTCCTGACTCTTTTGTTTGGAACTTTTTCTGTGATACCTTAACCATAGTCCGGTAGTCACTAAATTTGAGAGTTTGGGGTAGAGGGACAAGGAGGATGCGCTCAACTGCACAGTTATCGGAACTATCACTGGCTTTCAAGTCAGACACACTCAAGTTTGAATCCTGGTTCCACCTCTACAAGCTTCGTGACCTCAGGAATGTGACTTGATTTCTCTGAACCTCTACTTTCTCAACTGTATAATAGAGATATTGATGTTCACATTGCAGCACAGTTGTTAGGAATAATGCTGATAAACACAGAATGCCTAATAGTAGGCATTAGCTATCATCTATTGCAATAGGTGGCATTTTTTTATTAAAGATGCTTTAACAAAAGTGGCATAATTGAAACATTTTTGAGGATCTTAGTTGACAAACCATTTATCTCAATAATACACAATTACTCTGGTACATTTCAGCAACTTGTAGTTGCCATTCTTTAGACAAAGATACTTTGTCACAGAAAGTCATCAGTGGGTGATGTTTGGGCTTTCTTTACTTTGCTTTAGAGTCACTACTGTGACTCCAAGTTGCTATGTAGGCTTGAACACTTCAGAGTTAGAATTGCAGTAAACTATAGATGTCTTACTGTGTTAGAGTCTTTGAACAGTTAGGTGAACTGCTAAAATCTGAGATTTGACATAAATAGAGTTCTGGGGAGTGAGGTCTACCAACTAAAGAGACAAAGTGCTACACTTGGGCATTTTCCATTGGAGAGTCACAGAAGCTCCTTAAATGTAACCTAATGGTAGTATTTTCTGGGGTAATAGAAGCAATACCGGACTTGAAATTAGGAAGCCTGGGCTCTAGTGCCATCTTTTTCACTGAATACGTTCTGATCCTAGACAGGTTGTTTAGTCTTACTTCTTACTTCCTAGTTTGATTCTAGGTTCCTCCACTACACTATGTTGTTTCACATCTCTACCTATATTTATAGTTTTTCTGTCTAAAATGTTTTATATTATCCCAAATCCCCAAACTTTACCGGGAACTCTTACCTTACCTCAAAGTCTTAAGTCAGAGAGAGCCTTCTTTAGGAAAACATCCCTGATCTATCAGGCTGGGATTGGTCCTTTCCTCTATGATCCCAGAGGCTCCACTTTGTCTCTCCTCCATGTTCTGGTAACACTGCATTGTAAACAAGTATTTACATCTACCTCTTCTGTAACCTACTGTGAGGTCCTGGAGAGTGGAGGTACATAACATTTTTTGTTATATCCTCGGTGCTTATACTCTAGTATGTACAAGGTGGAACTCCAACAGAAACTGAATGAAGAATAGGATTTGGGTAGGTGGAAGGGAGAAATCCAGGGAGACTTAAGCGATGAGAATGAAGACATGGATGCTGGAGTAAGTGACAGTTCTACATTCAATTAATTTATTCATTCATGGATTCACTTATGCATTCATGCATTTATTCATTTATTTAGCAAACATTACAACAGGAGCCTACTGAATGCCAGGGTACAAAGAAAAATATAGTCTTATCCTTAAGAATGTTCCATTTTGGAGGATGAGGGATACAGACAAGTAAACAAGTATTTTACAATACAGCATGATGACTGCTGTGATAGGATGCACAGGTTGCAGAGGGAGAAAAGAGGAGGTACCTATGTGAGTTTGAGGATTAAATAAAGCTCCTCGGAGGAAATGACACCTCAGCTGAGTCTCAGAACATGCGTAGGAGTGAACCAGGCTGGCAGAGGAGGAAAAGCATTCTAGAGCTATGTTGGGGCTGTTGAAGAGCCAGCTCTGGCAGAAATAGAGAGCTTAGTCTGGAAAAGCTGGGCTACATGAGGTTGGAGAGATTGACTTAGTGACATAGGATTCAAAACCATATTTAGATGTGGGAAAGCACAATTAAACTCAAAATTGGGGTGCTCTCATAGGTATGCCACAGTTGGCAGAGAGAATCAGTTTGGAAAGACTTAGCTGATGTTGAATTGGTCTGATCCTGTAGCAGTCCCTCATCTACTTTAAACAAAAACTTAGAGGAAAGTTTTTTATTAGGAAGAATTGTTCTGTTTTGGAAAGAGAATGACCTCAGTTTATGTCCTGTGATGTGTTCCACAAGCATATTCTTAGAATACAACTTCTAGCATGTAGTTTCATTTGCCCAGCGGGATCCATGTGGATTTCTGAAGTTTTCAAAAACCAAACTAAAGGTAAGTATTTCAAAAATCATCTGCAGGAAATGTAGTCTCCCTGCTGTAACATTGGGAGTTACATACCATTAATATCAATTTTATATGTGAAGGAACAAAAACTCAAGCATTTTAAATGACTTTTCCAAAATCATGCAACTAAGTGACATAGCACACAGATTTTCCTTCTCTCAATCCCATGCTTTCTCTAGTGCTTCATAAATTGTGTGTCTCTAAACTTCAGGAACTCTGCTGTTGGCATTTCTATTCCTTTAAAACCGTGGAGGGTAAAACATTCAGTTGACATTTAGATTTAGTTCTCCTCCAGAGTTGAAAAATCATGTATGTGTCTACTAATAGGGCTTTGTAATTCAGCTTTAGTTTTTTTATGTTGGTCCTAGTATAAAATATCCTGTTGTCCTAATTAAAGCACTGGCTTACCTCTCACTACAGAAATTTTCAATGAAACTGCCTACCATTCAAAATAATTTATGGTCTTTCAAATATTTTTCTCCGTTAAGCTGATAACAACTATTTCTACATACCTTGTATATTATCTTAAGCTTTTACTGCTGTTTTTAGTGTTGATCTACTGTTGTTAAGGAGATATTACAACATTTCTAATTAACCAGTAAAAGTTGTCAATAGAATTACAGACACTTAGGGCTCAAAGAGACATTAACAACTGCATATTCAAAATCTCCTCAGGGAGTCAGAAATATTAGTGGGAAATTTTTTGGAAACTTTTTTTATTGGAGACCATATATACAGTAAAATGCTCAAATTTTATGTATATAGCTCAATGAATTTTTACAAATAAATAGTGTTATAGGATCCTTGGGTTGTTGCTTTTCTGGCCAGAAACCTCTGTGACCAGTGGCACCTTTGCTGGAGTTTTGCTCAGGTCTGCTGGGCTCATGCTGCACTCGGCAGACTGCACTCGGCTCATGCTACTGGCTTGGATTCTATGCCTGCCAAGGGCAAGCCAGGTGTGGATTGGCAAGGGCTGTGTGAGTGAGTAAGCATGGGGTCTGGCCACTGCACACACTCAGACATGCCAGCTGCTGCAGTGAGGCGGGCAGCTCCAAGTGCCAGCACAGGTGCTGGCTCTCTGTGTGGCTGTGACTGGACCAGGCACAACACAAGTAGCTTCCATGGCTGGCACCGGGAAATGTGGTGGAAGCTTGGAGACTCCAGGAAGTGCAGGGCCCCAAAGAGGGAGTCATAGCCCTGGCTCAGGGAGCTCCCAGGTCTGGACTCCCCAAAGGACCACAGCTATTCTCTCCTTTTCTTTGCCCATAATGTGGTGAGCAAGGGGTGTATTTCAGTCCTGTTTGTGTTATAGCTCTTTCAGCCCAAACATTCAGCAGATTCCAAGTTCTTGTCATGTGTCCAGGAAAAAAGAGGTACACAGACAAGTGGAGAGTAAGCAAGGTGAAAAGGAGCTTTATTGAGTGACAGAATAGCTCAGAATACCCTGGAGTGGGTAGCTCCTCTCTGCCAACAAGTCATCATGTTGAGTGTTCAGCTCTCAGCAGAGAGGAGGTCCTGGAGTGGGTAGCTCCTCTCTGTAGCAGGTCATCCTGATGTCTGCAGCTTTCAGTAGAGAGGAGGCCCTAGAGAGGGTAGCTCCTCTCTACAGCTGGTCATCACATGGATTGTTTAGCTCTCAGCAGAGAGGAGGTCCTGTAGTGGGTAACTCCTCTCTGCAGCTAGTCATCCCCATGTCTGCTCAGTTCTGGCTGAGTCCAGGGCTTCTATGGGCCTCAGAGGGGAGGAGGTGTGCTCTGATTGGCCCATGGGCGGCCATGGGTGGGTCCAGAAAAGGCACCATAAGTTCCCCCTCTAGTCAGCAGGACTGGCAGCATGGCCCTCAACCTTCAAGCCCTCCCTGGCTTGAAGGTGGGGTCTAACTGGGGACCTGCCCCCTTCTGCCCAGGAACCTGTCTGCCTGCTGCTGCTGTTCATGACACCCAGGCTTTAGGTGCCAAGGAGTGCCTGCAAACCAGTAAGCTGCCCTCAGCCCTGCCATGGCTTCCTTCCTATGCTTGTGGTGCCCAAAGACTGGTGTGGGCTGAAGTGGCAGGGGGCTGGTGTGTCATGGCTCTGTCTCCTAACCACCATAACCCCCAAGCCATCCTTCTTCCCTGCTCTCTCAAGTCATTGTCAGACAAGTTTGAGAGACTTTCTCCTCTTGCCAGAAAGTCTCATCATGTGAGTAATTAACTTTTTCATACTCTTTTTGCATATGTGGCATCATCATTCTCAACATCCAAACCAAATTTTGTGTGAGAGAGCCCATCTCATCTGTGAAGGTGACCAAAACAGGAAGTTGCTTAATCTTTTAGGGTCTTTTTTTCTTATTAGTTCTCAAATCTGTAAAATGAGAAATAATATTTGCCTATAATACTTTTTTTGAGTTTTAGAAATAATGTACAATGTAAAAGTGCCTAATTGTTTCTTTGGAACTTAGTGTTCAACAAATTATATATACAATAATAATAACTTAAAGCCAAACAAACTATAGCCTAATTCCCATTCTATTCTCTTACCCTTTACTGTTTTATTTTTCTTCATTATAATTATTGCTATCTGACATTTAATTATAGGTCTGTTTATTTGCTTGTGTGTTGTTTATCTCCCCCACTAAAATGTAAAGTACTTGTAGACAAGAACAATGTATGTCTGATCTGTATAACCTCAGCACATAAAACAGTTTCAATCATATAAGCAGAGTTCAATAAACAATTTTTTAAAAAAAATTAAGGAATTAATCAGCAGGTGTCTGTAGAATCTAGAGCTGACTTTTTCACCCTGACCTCCATTAACTGTGTTACTTTGTCTAAACTCCTTAATTTATTGCTCTTGACCTTAATATCTACCTCTGGCCCTTGAACTTGACATTTGGAGTTGAACTTTCTAGAATCCTCTCCTTTCCTTCTTCCTAAAGACTTTTGTCTGGTCAACTCCTGGCTCTCAGTCCTCTGGTTTATTTCTAGTGGGACCCATTCTCTAGAATGTGTATTTGACTGTAGCCCCGTGACTGACATTCACTCACTGCCATGAGTGATGGGCTCTTCTTGCTTGCCGCACAAACAAAATCAGTTCACAAAGACCATGGCCTTGCAGTAAAGAAAGAGTTTAACTGACACAAAAATGGCCACAACATGTAGGAGATGGGGTTAATACTCAAATCAAACTCTCAGAGAACATGGGGGCTGGGGTTTTTCAAAAGTAGTTTGGGGTAAGTGGTGAGGGTAGCTAGGCAATGGGTTCTTGCTGCTAACTGCTTGGGGGTGCAATCATAGGGGTGTGGGAAATGGTCCTTCTGAGTGCTGAGTCCCTTCTGGGTGGGGCCACTGTAGTAGCTGGCAGGTCCGAGTGGAGCCATTGGTGTCAGACATGCAAAAAAAAAACCCTGAAAAGATATCTCAAAAGGCCAATCTTAGGTTCTACCATAGTAATGTTATCTGCAGGAGTAATTGGGGAAGTTACATATCTTGTGACCTCTGAAATTATGGCTGGCAATTGATTATATTTATGCCTTAGCAGAATTCAGGCTCCGCTATCCTCCTAGCATGGTGGTTTCTCATTGGCTTTGCAAAGGCGGTTGAGTTCTGGGGATAGGCTATTATCATTTAAACTATAAACTAAACTAAATCTCCCCCAAGGTTAGTTTGGCTTAACCCCAGGAATAATTAAGGGGATCTTAAAGGCTAAAGGGCAAATAGGAGCTGGCTAGATCAGATCTCCCCCATTGCCATAATTTTCTCAGTGACATAATTTTTGCAAAAAATGGTTTTAGTAGGTTTGGAATTAGTCATTTATCTTCATTTTAGAAGTGGGAAAATTGAAGACCAGAGACATCAAGTAATTTTTCTAAGGTCAAATAAGTTGGTGGCATAACTGAAAAAAAAAAGATGGGTCTTCTTTTTCCCAGCCCAACTGTCTCCCAACTTCAACTTGCCCCATATCCTGCCAGAAGACAGGCATTTTCTCATATTGCTTTCTCTGTTTGTTTCCAAAATCCATTGAATGGTGTTCAATAAAGCAAACACTACTTTTTAGTTCAAGTCAAGCTTTGTCTAATTTATATTTTTTCATTTTTCAACAGATTTGTAATTGTTAATTTACTTGCTGAGCTGAAGGCAGCACCTGGCTTTGTTGTCCTAACCCTTGGAGTAATTTAACTCTACCTTGTAAGACAGGTCCCCACGCTTATATTATTCTCTGTTGGCATTGTCTTTTCAATCAATCAGTCATGAAAAATTCATGCCCAAGGTAAAGTCCTAGTGAACCACTCTGAGAAAAACGTGATTATCTTTAAACAAAGGGGAGATCTTAGTGTTCTCTAAAATTCATTGGAGAGAGCAGCCTTTAATTAGAAAATATTTTATCTGCTGTTTGCAATCCACAAGATACTCTCGCTTTTTTCATTTAAAATTGATCCATTCCAATTCCCAACTTTGGAAAACTGCTATAAGGTGAAGCTTCATGAATGTGGATTCTAATAATTTGACATTTATAAAAGTTCAACTTGAGCATTGCATTACTGATGAAAAATGTCTCAGCTAAACATAGCAGGATAATGGTATAAATACAATTAGGATAATGTTACATCAGCTTTACTAAACATGCTTATTTGATGTTGTAAATTATAAATATTTTGTTTTTTATTGAAAAAGTACTTATTTATATATTTATTTATTTTTATTGTCCTCTGATTGTGAAGTGACTGATTCCTTCTTCAGCTGGACTGAAGAAGGACTGCAACCTAGCTCCAGACTGAACCCTTATCTTAGCTCTATCCCTGACGCCAGCAACAGAATTCAATATGGGCCTGGTTATAGCCTTGATATTGACTGAGACTGAACCTAGACCTCTACCTTATTAATAGCCCAATAAATATTTGCCATTAGCTTCAGGAAAACTGGATGAAAGAATGTGGTTGGTTAAACTCCTGTAGGCAGATAGCTTCAAGCATCTGGTCTGACAGTACCTAATGATTTGATCGCTGCCCTAAAAAGCAGTACCATACAGCTGTGCAGTAGGATCAGTTATCCCATCATTCCCAGGTGCTTTGACAAAGGGAAAGGTTTTTTATGAACAAGTGCTGCTCTCTCTCTCTCTTAGATTTACTGCCCTGTTTGTTATCCATCAAAGCTTTTAATAAAAAGTCTTCATCTGTCCTGGGAAGCAAATGGAAAGCATGGCTGTTTTAGTATTTCCTTTTAATTTGAGACATGACTCCAAAGGGGAGGAAATTAATTTTCTACTTTTTTGTTTAGGGAATAATTTTCAAAATGAAAAAAAAAAAAAAAAAAAAGGGACCCAGAATGGTTTGTTATATAGAGCTACAACTTTTGAGTCAAATAAACCTGATTTTATATGCTGCTTCTACCACATTGTCAGTATTGTGCCCTTGTGCAGCTTCTCATAGTTAATTTCTGTGAGAGCTTCAGTTTCCTCATCTGTAAAATGGAAATGTTAATACTTTTCTTGCAATGTTGTTATGATTGTTAAATGAGATTTTGTAGGTAAAATGCCTGGGGTATAATAAGTATTTAGAATGAAACAGAACAAAATAAAATGAAAAATCAATTACAAAAGGTTGACTTGTACTAAAAGTAGTGTTTGCTTTATTGAACACCATTCAGTGGATTTGGGAAACAAACAAAGAAAGCAATATGGGAAAAAGCCTATCTATGGGCAGGGTATGGGGCAAGTTGGAGTGGGAGGATAGTTGGGCTTGGAAAAAGACCCATTTTTTTTTTCAGCTATGCCAACTTATTTGACCTTAGGAAAATTACTTGCTGTCTCTGGTCCTCAATTTTCCCGCTTCTAAATAGATTGAAAGACGCATATATTTTAGAACTGAAAGAACCCTAAGAAGAGTATTTGCTTTAGATATGTAGTGGAATATTTAGCTTTCCAACCAGTAAAGTATTATTATTTTGATTTTATGGATGGATCAACAAAGGTAAAATAACGTACTAAAGTTTGCAAAGATAGTGAGTGGTGGAGGCAAGTTTTGAACTCAGGTTTATGCCTGCTAAGACTTTGTTTGTCCAAATTCTTCATTTCACAAACAAATCAAGAAAAGAAACTGAAATTTATTTGTAACATATCATGTCACAACCCATGAACCCAGCCAAACTGCGAAATTCTTAAGGACAGGAAATGCTCTTTTCGTCGTTAACAAAAGTTGGAGATTGAAATTTGAAGTATAACAATTGATCAAAAAATATATGTTAGTATGATCAAATTCAAACGGTATGTTAAAATAGCTAGATTTAATATGTGAGCAAGGATAAGCTTATATTAAATAATTATGAAGATAGTAAAGAAAATCAAATTCAGTTTAATACTGAATATTCAGTATATTAGGACTATAAACTACAATGGGAAGAAAATGATTCTTTACTTTTATTTCTCTTATTTTCTTTCCCTTTTCAGTTTTTCTTTCTTTTAGTCTTTTCATTCTGCATGGTTTGATTACCGAAACATTAAATAGTATATCCTTTGGCTATTGCTAAACAATGTAGGGACCAAGGGAAAATTCATTCTTTGCCCCTGAAGTTTAGCTGAAAATCAACTCACAAAAGGCAGATTAAAAAAAAGACATACAAATGTATTAATGTGCACATGGGGAAAATCAGAGAATGATTACCCCAACCCCCAGTGGGGTGCAGAACCTTATATACCACCTTGAGGTTTTAGGAAGAATGGGGGCTCAGTGCATGACCAGAACAGGTTACGGTGGTAAATCCAGTCACGGTGGCAAGAAAGGCTATGGGAGGGAAAGAAGAGGAGGCTTGACTAGCAAAGATGGTCTTTTATGTAAATGAAACCTCACAGGTAGGAGCTCTCAGAGAGAATAGATGGTACATGTTTCTATCAGACCTTTAAAGGTGTCAGACTCTCAGTTAATGTTTCTAGATGTGGGCAAGGAAAAGCCTGGCTGTATCAAGGCAGATTCTCTACAGACACAAATTTCCTCTATAAAAGACAGCTTTATAGGTTCATTTCTATTTGTTGGGTCTCTGAACAGCCATCTCAAAATATGTCAAATAAATATATTTTGGGATAAAATATTTTGATATCCTTGAGTCTCTACTTTGAACCTTTGAAAAGTTTCACATATTAAAAGTAAAGTTGTTAGTTTTGGAGAGTTTTGGGTTAGAGATTGTTAGGCAAAGGAGTGGGAGAAAACAAATTGGAATAAACAGAAAAGAGTAAATTTAAATATATCATCTCATGGCTTTTAAAATCAGTCTCTTAGTCCTGATAATAGATTAGTTTGGTTAAATAATTGCATCTCCTTCTAGGAGGTGATATTGTAGATGAGCTACTCATGTATGTGTGTGTGTGTGTGTGTGTGTGTGTGTGTGTGTGTGTGTGTATGTAAAATAAGAATATCTAAAATAAGAAGCATTTCTATGAAAACAAAAGAAAGCAAAGGTTAATGTCTAGAGTAGTCTACAGACCAGATTTGATTTTGAAATATCTTCAGATTGCAGTGGCAGTCTAACAGATTTTCTGGGTTATAGTTTGACCAAGATGTTCAAGTGAGCTTTCTGGAGTAGTTATAATGACTGGTAATATATGTTATTGTGGTAATTTTCCCCAAAGTTTATATCAAGTTGTTTAACTTTAGTTTATAGGGCTTCAAGAAAAGTAATTTTAATTTTTAGTGATTTTAATTGAGAAAAATCAGAATAATTTGAAATAAATTGTTTGGAGACTTGTAGTCAAGAAAGAATTTAGGATAGTGTAAATTATAGGAAAACAATAAAAACTCAAAAACTATGGGCAAGTCTAGAATCTAATAACAGGTACACTATGGGTTTTTTTCTGAAACATTTTTTCTCTCTCTGGTTCCCAGTTTTACTAAGGTTAAATTATAATGGGACTAATTTAGTTATGAAATTGAAAGTAAGTTTTAGTCTCATTATTCTTGGCATGACTATTTGTATAAAGTGTAGTAACAATAGTGATTGGCCATATAGGCTCTTTTAAAGTTGACTTTGTTGGAGCTTTTTAATGAGGAATCTAATATTAGACTTTTAAAAGTCTTGAGGTTAAGAAACCAAGCCAAGGATTTTTCATCAGAGTGTGCCTGTAATGCTGTACAAACTGGTGAACTTCTCTCTTTTTGAGGCCCCGAAATCTTGAGGTGCATGGGCCTGTCAGAAAGTGATATATTTTATTTACCACAGGTCTGGAACATTATAAAGAAACCATGTAGATAAGGCATCAGGCCCCTTTTTTTCAAGGGCTTTTTATTAGCTCTGTGAAGTTAATCTCAATGTCTCAGAGTAGTTTAGTCATATCTGAAAATATATCATTCCAGTCAAAGTCTTGGTAAAATAACTAGTGTCATTAATTATATCCTGTGACAAAAGAAAACAGATTCTTATCAACTAATGTAAATAACTGCTGTCATTAATTAAGATTACTTGAAAATAATTTTTAAATTCTGGAGAAATTATGTGAGAAAGATAAATGTTTTAATTTCATTCACAAATATATACTTTACCCAATTGTTGCAAGCTCTAAATAGTTCAAAAGAGCTTTCTTAATGCTGGAAAACAAAGCATAAAAGGAATCAGCAATATTTTAAATTAAAAGTTATAAAATTATTTGAGTCCTTTATCAGTTTAGCCCCATGAATTAACTCTTGTTCTGCTTGATGTTGAGCTAGCAATAGTCATGAATGCATTAGCTTTTTAATTAGAGTCTTGGAATTTTTTACCTAGTCCAATAGTATGATTTCTAAAGTTATCAGAAGCATGTACTTAAGAGTACTTGTCAAGGTCCATATTATGAATTTATTTGAAAAATAAGCAAATTTTGTACTGTACCTGACTATAAACTACTTCTTAGGAAGAATCAAAGTAAAACAATAATTTGTCTGTGGATTTAAAAAGTGTTAGAATAACCACAACAATTGACAATGAGATTTTGTTATTTCTATGGCATACAATTTGACATAATAATCATAATTGTTACTGTTAACATATACCAAAGCACATCAGTATGTTAGTAATCTCATACAATTTTAGAACACATATTAATAATACATTTTTACAAGTACAACTCAAAAAAAGTTAAATATCATTTTTTATTTGGCAATTTTTTATATAATTGTAACATGTGATATAATTCCAATATATCTCTCTTGAACTCTCATGGGCCTTAATATATGAAAAGTTAATTTCAGGTCTAAACACTGAATTTAGAATTTGAAATATGACTGTGGGAAGTATGTCAAATATTAAAGGTTTAAAACAGTTGATATCAAAATAGGAGCACAGTTTACTGTAAAATATTCATTTAGCCAAAGTGATAATTCAGACATTTTAAAAAGCAAAAACTTTATTAATAGAGAAGAGGCTGTCTCCCAAATAATCAAAAGACCTAGTAAAGACAGTATGAGGCAAACTCAATCTGTCTCTCTTCTCTGTTTCTTGGGTAGTTTATTTAAAAGTAAACAAAAATCGGCCGGGCATGGTGGCTCACGCCTGTAATCCCAGCACTTTGGGAGGCCGAGGCAGGCAGATCATGAGGTCAGGAGATCGAGACCACCCTGGCTAATGTGGTGAAACCCCGTCTCTACTAAAAGAATACCAAAAAAAAAAAAATCAGCCAGGTGTGGTGGCGGGCACCTGTAGTCCCAGCTACTTGGGAGGCTGAGGCAGGAGAATGCAGTGAACCCAGGAGGTGGAGCTTGCAGTGAGCTGAGATCACGCCACTGTACTTCAGCCTGGGTGACAGAGCAAGACTCCGTCTCAAAAAATAAATAAATAATAAAAGTAAACAAAAATATTTTTTAATATTGTATGAAAATTTACTTAAAATAGAAAATTAGGATTCCTTCTTCCATATTAGTATATTTAATGACTAAAATTTAATTTAATAAAGCTCTTATAAACAAACTTAAATTTTAATGAGTCTTTGAGTATAACACAAAAGATTTTGATAAACTTGTATAACTTCTATAATTTTTAAAATTTTTTGTATTTAGTTTTATTATTTTTATTGAAAGTAACATACAAATTTCTAAACAGACAAAATTATTTTTTACCCCAAAAGCCACGTTTATATTCTTTTTATAAAATATTTTATTTTAATATACTTTTATATAGACTATTTTATATTTAGTAGTTTTAATTATGTATATTACTTATAATGTTAACTCTCAGTAACCCTTATTTTTTGGTGAAAAACCTAGGAAGTTGGTAATTTTAATCATGTGCCAGATTTAGAGCCAATGACAAAAGTTAGAGTAATGAAGACAATGTCTGGTGGATCTAACTTTTCCCATCACAGCCAGGAGGCACTGCTCTGGGCCTGTGAGAATACTGCCTAGGAGTGTCCCCAGCCTTGCCATAGCCACTTCTCTAGACCTTAGGATTTAAAGGCTCAAATTTCAAGACATAAGCTCACAGACAAATTAAGTATTTGAAAATATTATGGAAGTAACATATTTGTAACTTTAAAACATCTAGTAGAGACAGTATAAACTCGTCTGACTAATACACCCAGGCAAAAATGTGTAAACTAAATCCTTAAGATGTATTTTATTTTACTAACAATTTTAAAATTATCTTTATTTACTATAGATTGTTAAAATTATATGAACTTGACAAGTATTAGACTGGTTAATTAATGAATATTTATCTATAAGTCAATGGTATCAGATAGTATATAAACAGACATATACACATGTATGTGTAAAGATATAGACAGGCATAAAGACTTTACAGTTTTTATTTTAAAATTTTAGTTATGAGATTGGCATAAGTCACTAGTATAAAAGGACAGCTGGATTTAAACGGTGTCTTTTTAAATGTAAAGTGTTAATGTTTATCTGTCACACATGGCCAAAGCCCCTTACTGAGATTTAGAGAAAACAGCGTAGTAAATTTATATGTAAAGCACATAGACAATTTTAACTTTTTAAATACAAAGTTTAGGTGTGTTAGAGGAAGATTAAACACACTTGTCAAGGTAACATAAAATCATAGGAATTTACCACTGGATTTTATAAGAAGACTAATTTTATTTAGATGAGTAATTTTTAATTTAGTCTTTGTTTTTTAATTGAACCACTGTGCTCAGGGTGGAGCCCATTAAGGAACAGGGCCCAATAATTTAAATTATTAGCATTTGTCATGTTTAGAGCCTAATAATTTATATACGTGAAAAGTAGACACAGCTAGAAGGCAGAGAATTTAGATTTTTTAAAATCAAGGATTTTATTTTTATGCTGAACCCTGGGTCTCCAAAAAGAGGGAAACACCATGGGACTGGGCTGCACAACACTTTTATATTTTACTCCGTTATAAAGACAGTTTTCTAAGTATTTAAACTGCATGTTTTTAAAAGTAAGTGCACAAAGAAATGAGCGGCCTCCTGTAGTAATAACATTATTGTGACAATGTAACAAGTAACATTCATTTTAACCACTGACAGCCACTTCCAAAACTGTAGTTCTCACCAGTGACCTGATATCCATTGTACACACAAAGGCCAAGTTTTCTGTCACAGCATGAAGTAACTTTTGGTACCCTCAAAAGCCAAGGAGATGAAATAATTTATTGTAAAAGACAGTAGAGCTTTAGACCTGAGAGTATCCCATGACTCTTGAAACTAGAAAGAAAATAGAAGGCCCCACAAATGGGGTGAAGGGGTACCTTTTTCTGAGTTTATTAAGAGGTCCAAGTCATTGGAAATCTCTTTTAGATTTTTTTATGTGGTACCAAAGATGGAGAAGAAGGAGGAGTAGGAAGGAATAAAAGTAAATGGTAGAATATTTTGTAAGAAAGAAATTGAACAGACAGACAAAATACATAATTTAAAAAGGGTTTTAGTTGACTAAAAAATCTAAAAACAGAATCAGAAAAGAGAGAACATCAAAAGTATTTTAGATATGTATACGTACGTGTGTGTGTGCACGCATGTGTGTGTGTGCACGCACGTGTGTGTGCTATCTTTTAATTGAGTTGACTTTGAACTAGAAAAAACACAACCCTTTGAAATCTCTTCTTATCAGATTTTAGGACAAACAGCTGAATTTTCTGGCTTTTGATTTTTTTTAAAATCAAAAGTACCTTCCTACCTCATAAGATCGAGAACCACCCCAAAGACAGTTTACAGAAAGAAAAGTTTTATGTGCAAGTGGTGTACAACCCACATCTCTCTGGCCATATTTACTGGGGTCTCAGCTTCTTAACTGATCATCTATACACAAAGTTGCAAAGTCCCATATGCCCCCATAGATCGAAGAATATAAGAAATCAAAAGCTGCTCATGGAAGGACAAGATGAATAGTTACCTTCGAAAATGAAAAGTTACATAAATATCAACTGAAACAGACTGGTTCTCTGATTAAGAATTGAACCTAGACCATGGCAGTGAAAGTGTGGAGTTTTAACGACTAGACTACAAGGTGGAGTAGCCTTCGTTGTGAATCCCATAGGAAATCCACAGTTGGCAGTTTGAGCTTTCAAAGGACTTTATTTTAGGTTAGATTTTTGTTCTTTAATTTTGTCAAGAGAATTTTAAGACTAGTCATGGCACTATTATGTTTTTCTTTTAGTTTGATGTTCTCATGAATTGTTTAGAATAAGAAATCTCTCCTTTTCTAAAATTGAGGAGTCAAATTTAAAGGATCTTTTTGCCATTGATACTTAGAATTTCCAATGATGTACTTATTCCAGTAGTGACTCAGTCTAATAACCTCTTTATGGAAAGCCCAGGACATAATTTTCTAGGTTTAGAAAAATAAGTGTTTTCTAGAGATGAAATAGAAGAGGCAATCCTAAAGATCCCCCACCCCACAAAAAATTTTACTCCCAGGAATAGGCAAAAGGATGTTGTAACAGACAGTTGAGGACGGTGTTTGTGTAACCCATGAGTTTGTGAGGACCCACCAGTGACAGACCTGTCAATTTTGTAATACCATGTAGCACCTCCTAGGATTAGACTTTCCCAGAACTAACCAAGCAACAAAGGTTGTGGGAAAAAAAATATCCCCCTGAGAGCTTAACATGCTTGGAATAAACAGTGTGTTTGGGTTTCCAGCCAATTTGAGACTGGCCACCTGACATGACCTAAAATCATGCCCCCCAGATGGCAGAAACCAAGAGAGCAAGCTCCTACTTGGTCACAAGTGAGCTTTCAAGGACATAAAAGAAGACGAGAGGGAATCTCACTCACTACCCCTCTTTATGACAGAACAGTACAGAAAAACAAGGACAAGGAAAAACTATTTCTGGGAGAAGAGAGACCAAACAATATGAATATTCATGCCAGAAAGCACCAAAAAGTACACCAAAGTCAATATCCCCAAGACTAGTCACACAAATCCTTTTCTCCCGTTAATCAAAATTTTGCAGAGGAAAGAGAGACAAACAGTGATTTTTACTATCTGCTTGACCAGATTGCACAGAGAGAGGTTGGAGCCTGGCTGTTAAGAAATTCTTATTCTTTTATCAGTTTATCAGGTCCTGGGTTCCCTTAACTGCAGGTTCAAGAAGAGTGGCGTTGTGGTATTCTGCTCACAGTGCCAAAATTGCAGGGATTAAAGGAAAACTTCCCCTTCACTCTCTAAAGCTTGTTTGAAAAATCAACTCACAAAAGGCAGATTAATCAGAGAAAAGAATCATACATTTATTAACATGTACATAGAGGAAAAATCATAAAATGATTACCCTAACTCCCAATGGGATGCAGAACCTTATATACCACCTTGATCTTATAGGAAGAATGGGGGCTCAGAGCATGGCCAAAACAGGTTGTGGTGGTAAATTGGGACATGGTGGCAAGACAGCTTATGGGAGGGAAAGAAGAGGGGACTTGACTAACAACATGGTCTTTTATGTAAATGAAACCTCACAGGTAGTAGCCTTCAGACAGAACAGATGGTAAATGTTATTATCAGACCTTTAAAGGTGTCAGACTCTCAGTTAATATTTTCTGGGTCTGGGAAAGGAAAGGCCTGGTTGTATCAATTCAAATCCTCTGCAAACACAGATTTCCCACACAAAATAGAGCTTTACACGGTTATTTCTATGTGTTGGCTCTCTGAACAGCCATCTCAAAATATGTCAAAGAAATATATTTTGGGAGGGCCGGGCGCGGTGGCTCAAGCCTGTAATCCCAGCACTTGGGAGGCCG